>NC_073340.2:37267500-37567500 GCF_027580225.2 Misgurnus anguillicaudatus | reverse complement strand
AAGGCAGCTCAAACTATAGACTTGTACACAAATGAACAGAAGCAATCATCAAGTTCAGAAACTCCTGATAGTCCTAATAATACATTTCATATTTGAGAGTTTTATTTGAGCGCATTATATGAGTGGATCTCTATGACTTCAGATTTATGATGATAACCTGTCTGTCTGTCTGTCTGTCTGCAGGAGTGTTGTGAAACAGAAAGAGGAGTGTATACAGCCGGTCGTCCACAGGAAGTGTCTGTCATTGAGATAACACAACACAAACACATTACAGATAACAGAGATCTTAAGTTATGTCATATTTCATTACTAGACAATTATCTACACAATAAACTTCTTACTGTTGTTCTTTCAGTTTTGTCTCAATGATCAAAAGGTCACACAGCTTGTGTGTGAACTGTTTTAAAAGAGCACTGAGTGTCAATCATGTTGTTTACGCAATGTGACCAATGAACCGCAGTTTACTTTGACTCATTATATGATTAGCTAAAATTAAACACAACTATATAACTGAGATAACTGGACATCACTTACTGAATTAAACATGCCAAGACCTCAATCATTTGATGTTCAGAAGGTCCATATTGCATATTGCATGAGATGTTTTCCCACATGGCAAAAAATATCATTCAAAATATAAAACAATGGCCAAAACAAAGGACTGAAGTATATTTTGAAACATGTTTACAAAAATGTATTTTTACCAATATATTTTTTGGCCATTTTTTGTATATTTTGAAATACGTTTTTGCTTTAATATATATTTATTATTAAAACATAGGTAAACAAAACAGGTTTGAAAAGTTTTATATTAAATATTTTTCAACGGCAAAAATATACTTATAATTTTATATTTTATACATCTATATACATTTTATATTTTGGCCAGGAAAAATATTTTTTTCCCATATGGGTCCTAAAATTAGGAAAAAAATTCCCCTGAAATACACTTTTTAATATATGTTAAGATATTAAGCTTTTCTAATTCAAAAATATATTTAATTAAGCTTTAACTTTCTGCTGAATGTATTAAGCATATATTTGAAACATATTTTTGGCCAAAGAAATTAAGTTTTAGGTCTGAAAGCATGATAAACATAAGCCTTCTTAAGTCATAAAAATGTAATAATATTAATTTTGTGTCTCTTGAACCTCATTGGTTAAAACGTACAGACCTGCAGCAGATTTGATTGAATCTGAACTAAAGACTTGAAGACATCATACGAGTCGTGTAAAGAGAAAACACAATGACAGAGTCTTTTAGAAACATAACACTGAGCTTTATTAACACTGAATGGTACTGAGTTCATTACTTACACACACAGACACAGACAGAGATGTGTAAGAGAACAAACACAAGTGCTTCATGTTACAGGTGCAATCATATTAGAATAGAATACTGTTTATACAACTAAACAAAATCAAAATACAAAATGTAAAACAGCTTGCATGTGGAGCTCATGGGCTCAGTTATGGCCTCGTATTCCATTCATGGCTTTTAGATTCAAATCACAGTTGAAATTATTTGTACCGCGCTCAGGTATAAAAGAAAGAGCTGCTTGTATCGACTGATCTCAGAACAGGTTAAGCAGCAAAGGCACAACGTATAAAAGCTATAAGTGCAATAAAAGCATGAACATTATCTTTGGTATATTCATAAAGACAGTACAGTATGAATGAATACATCTTACACTGTACATGTGTGTGTGTGTTGCAGGATTTAATCTGCTTCTACTAAAACAGCAAACAAATCAAATAAACATCATAAAGTGTGCAAATATACTCTAGTGAAGAATAACACTGAAATTCTGCAGAGAAAACAGACGTCTGGATTATAACATCTACATGATGTACTGATATGGTTTCAAAGGAATGCTCTGGTTTCAGTATAAGGTTAATGTGATGCATTTAAAAGTGCTGAAATACCAGCTTAAACTCAACCAAAACTAAACTATTGGTAAAATAAAAACACTGCTTTGTCTGAACCGCAGGTCCACCTTCAAACTGAGAAACACGCACATCTGATTTAAGATCAACAGCATGTTTCATTTAAACCCTGTATTTAACAAATTTAACTAGTCACAGTAATGCACTTACAATGAAGGACAACATGATGCACGTTAAAATACAGAGTCTGGCTGATAACTTATTTAAGTTAAAGGGATAGTTTGTTCTAAACCTGTATGAGTTTCTCTTTTCTTCTGGACACAAATGAAGAAATTCTGAAAAATATTAACCCCTTAGCATAAAAAGACACCTTTATGTACCTGCTGTGTTGTATCATAAAAGGGTTTACATCATTCAAATCTCAAGAATCTCAGCTTTCCAAAGATATGTGACATGTTGAGCTTTTTGTTTTTGAGTTTACTGTCAAAGAATGAAATGTTCTGCCCACAGTACAGATCAGGGGCACCATTCAGTTCCATAGTATCATTGTTTTCCTACTATGGAAGTCAATGGTGCCCCAGATCTGTTTGCTTACAAACATTCTTCAAAATATCTTCATTTGTATTCAGCCGAACAAAAACATTTATACAGATTCAGAAAAACTTGAGTAAATGATGACAGGATTTTCATTTTCAATAAGCTATCTGTTTAAATCCAATATTTCATGTTGTGGTATTATTTTGACCATTTAGACATCTGTACTGTTCAAATAAAGATTTAATTGCTTTAACGAAATTATACTTCATGAAGCATCTGTCCTCCATTCTCAATGCTTTAGTGTAACAGCGGTTTTTGTTTGGTTATTTTGTTAATAACTATTAAGCCAGAAATACTTTAGACTAGAACTGATATTAAAGCAGGAGCGTTTCTTCAACATCTCGTATGATCTCAGGGGAATGTAACTGAAACTCACATTAAACATTAAAAACACAAATCTAACACAAGAAAGGCAAGTTTTTCTTCAGAGTCCTTCACTATTGTAATGTTGTTGTCAGCGCCCTTAAGAAACTCTGGCCAGTGAATCGTGTTTAACAAAATGTCCTGCTGGAAACTTTGATGAAATCTTGGCCCAGACGCAGACGATTGGGCACAGAGACGCACAGCAGCCTTTCAGAATAAAAGTCGTACACAGAGATCAAATAAACTTAACACAAAACATAACATAACATAATAACATAGATCCTTCTGCCTCAGTTCAGACACACGTCTGTCTTTTCTGACATCAACCAACCTCATTCAAACACATTATGACAATAATAATAATAATCTACACACCTGTATCTCCCTTTCAACATAACACTGGATATAAGACTGAATATAGATCAGATACTGATAACTCTTGTGCTTTATAAAATAATACAGTAGCTGCTGTGAGGCGTTAGCAGCGCAAAAGGTCATGGGTTTGAACTCAGGGAACACACATACTGATTAAAAACATTTAGAACTTGTAAAGTCGCTCTGGATAAAAGCGTCTGCCAAATGCATGAACGTAAATGAGACATTTGAGCGTCTGTGATGCATCAGCTGAGTTTTTGGCATTAGAGGATGAGGAAGCAGTCACGCTTTCATAAACAGATCAACGAGAACAAACGGATGATACAGAACATGCAGGGTTCTCAAGAAACCCTTTTAAACTGTTTTTAACACTCGATATTTAAACTATGAGCGCAAAATTCTGGGAATTTTCAAGGCTGGAAACTTTCCATGGGAATTAACAGGAAAAAATTGAAGTTGCCTATAATAGGGAGCTTAAATGTGGTTTTGCAGCATAATTTTGTTAAAAACAAAAAATCATCCAGAAATTATTTATATTAGAATGATTTCTGAAGGATTTTTGATCAAATAAATCCAGGCTTGATGAGAGTAAGTATTAGGATTGTTTAAAATGTGTATTACATTGCATGCATGTCTGCTTATGACCAAACTAAATGTTTATTTATGTTTGTATATGACAGAGTTTATATAAATTTCCCCAAATAATTCCAGCTAAATTTCCAATTTGGAATATTTCCAAAATATTCCCCAGATTAAGTTCCCATGGAAAGTTTCCAAAAATGTTCCGCCCCTTTGCTTCCCTAGCGAGATGTGATGGATGATTTAAGATGTGGATAATTATTTGTCAACTCCTCAATCCTCAATGACATGTTTTGTTTTAAAGACAGATGTTGATCTGTTTGGCAAACTCTCTCTCCATATCTGAAATGAGATTATCAAAGTCTTTCAGACTCAGTCGACACGTGAAGGGGGCGTCAAAGTCATCGAGAGCGAAATCATCCACGTACAAACCGGCAGGTGATGCCCACACGTCTGTTTTCTTCTCTTCAATGTCATCATCGCTCTCGCTGCCCGCGACCTCGTCGTAATCCGCCTCGTCGTTAGACAGGAAGTCCCGCCCACATACGCTCCAGTCACCAGCGTAACGGTTACAGGGCGGACTCTCCAGTCGGCCACGCCCCCTGCGGGAAACCACCACCACATCCTGAGCTGACGGAAGCTCCACGCGAAGCGGCACACGCTGAGCCCGTCGCAGTGAGGAATTATGGGATGCGAGAGGAAAGCGGACTTCTGCGGTGAAGTGTGATTGGTCCAAATCCTCTGTCACTCTTCCTTTGGGTACTGTGAAGAGAAGCACACGAAACGATCTCACACACGTGACAGATGCATCGGGACACTAAACGTGCTGAACATCTTTTGGTTGCTGTGCCGTGCAAAACCACAACAGCTGTCACATGTTACTGTAATTCCTCTTGCATGTTGCACACGTGTGTCATGTCATTAAGATTACATGCACAGATTCTGGCAACTTCACAGCTTGAAGCTGGAGTCACATGATGCGTGTCAACATGCCCCAATGCACTTTGATGCGTGATGTCATTATGTGGGCGGTGCCAATCAATCAGAATGAATGACAGATTGAACGGTGTGTATTTTTGTGTAGTTAAGAGCATGTACACTCACCGGGCCAGAGCTTCAGAAGGTAATGCAGCGCCTCTATGTGTCGTTTGAAGTCCACGGCGCTGGCGATCTCTTCGCTGTGCGCAAAACTCCGTCCTCCTCGACCGGACCCCATCGCAGACCCCGGACTGGGTGCCTTTAGCCCGGCCTGCCAAGACTCCTGTGAGGGGGTCAGAAGAACCGGGCCGAAACAAACCGCCAGATTCTGACAGGTCATTCGGTTACAGTCGCTGTAGGACGCCACGAGACTCAGATGATCCAACAAGAAGGACAGAGTCGCCTTTACAGGACACACAAAACCACAAACATAAATCACAGGAACGCATATAATGATCAAATAAGTTTGTAATGATATGCAAGAAAATATCTGTCAAATAAATAAATGTAAAGATATAGAGAGAGCCTTGTCTTAAATGTGTGGTGCATTATTTTTGAAAAACACTTTGGAAAATGGAGTCGGCCCAAAACACACTTATAGCCAATCAGCAGTAAGGGGCGTGTCTACTAACCAACATCATTGCCTGGGTTGTGTATGTGTGGGGCGGTCCAGATTCTATTGGGGTAGGGGCGTGTTTATTAAGGTGATTTCAGATATCAACATTGGCTTTCAGAGATCATGCACCCCCCCTTTAATCTAAACCCTGTCCAGGAAACCATTTAAAAAAAGAGTCATTAAAATCAGTTCATTCTTGTTATTTTTTAGATTCATTGATGAATGTTTCTCAATAACATCAGGAGGATGTATGAAGTAAACAAACACTCAAACATACACAGTACAGTCAGATGTTTAAAGAGAGAGACTCATTTTTCTAAATGAAGAAGGAAAAGAAAAGAAAGAGTATAAATACATGAGAGCAAAAAGAACAGATGGTTCTCACTCTCTATTAGTTTGTTTTGGAACCGACTGGAAACCCTCAGGCTCCTGATACTGATCCTCACATCAGACAAACAACACCACACATACAACAACACACATGGACACACACATGGACACACACACACACTTCCTCTCACACAATTATTTTTAGTTCTTTCACATCCTCATCCTTTTGTAAATGTTGACATTCAGACTCATATTCATCCGTGTACTTTTTCTTTGTGTATTGATTACTATTAGTAAAACCATGGTTAATTTCCGTAAGGGACAGACTGCTGAATTATTTAAACTTCTACTTTAATGTTTTTCCCATAATTCAACTGTCCAGTTTATTCTTCTGCACATAACACCATCAGACCATACAGATATATCAGAGCTTTCATTCCTAAACTTGGTTAGACAGACAGACAGACAGGACAGAAAGATGTCAGAGAGAGACAGACCGAGAAACAAACAGACAGACAGACAGAAAGATGAGAGACAGAGAGACAAACAGGCAGACAGACAAGACACACACACACACACACACACACACACACACACACACACACGGACAGAGACATTCAGACAGACAGACAAACATACATACATACATATACAGACAGACAGATCAGACAGACAGAGACATTCAGACAGAAAGACAGACACACATACATAGACAGACAGACAGACAGACAGACAGACAGACACAGAGAGACATACAGACAGACATACATACATAGACATACATAAAAAGAAAGACAGACAGACACATTCAGACAGACAGACAGACAGACATAGACAGACAGACAGACATGCATAGACACACAGACAGACAGACATACATAGACAGACAGACACAGACAGACAGACATAGACAGACAGACAGACAGACAGACAGACAGACAGACAGACAGAGACATTCAGACAGACAGACACATTCATTCAGACAGACAGAAAGACAGACAGACAGACAGACAGACAGACAGACAGAGACATTCAGACAGACAGACATACATACATACATAGACAGACAGACACATTTAGACAGACAGACAGACAGACAGACAGACAGACAGACATACATAGACAGACAGACAGACAGACAGACAGACATAGACAGACATAGACAGACATACATAGACAGACATACATAGACAGACATACATAGACAGACATACAGACAGACAGACAGACATACATAGACAGACATACATACACAGACAGACAGACACATTCAGACAGACAGACAGACAGACAGACATACATAGACAGACACACATACATAGACAGACAGAGACATTCTGACAGACAGACAGAGACATTCAGACAGACAGAGAGAGACATTCAGACAGACAGACACACATACATAGACAGACAGACAGACAGACAGACACACATACATAGACAGACAGAGACATTCAGACAGACAGACAGAGACAATCAGACAGACAGACACATTCAGACAGACAGACATACATAGACAGACAGACAGACACATTCATTCAGACAGACAGACAAACAGACAGACAGACAGACAGACAGACAGACATAGACAGAGACATTCAGACAGACAGACAGACAAACATACATAGACAGACAGACAGACAGACAGAGACATTCAGACAGACAGACATACATAGACAGACAGACAGACATCCAGAGACAGACAGACAGACAGACAGACAGACAGACAGACAGACAGACACAGGCAGACAGACATACATACATACATAGACAGACAGAGACAGACAGACAGACATACATACATACATACATACACAGACAGAGACATTCAAACAGACAGACAGACAGACAGAGACATTCAGACAGACAGACATACATAGAGAGACAGACAGACACATTCATTCAGACAGACAGACAAACAGACAGACAGACAGACAGACATAGACAGACAGACACATTCAGACAGACAGACAGACAGACAGACAGACAGACAGACAGACAGAGACATTCAGACAGACAGACATACATAGACAGACAGACAGACACATTCATTCAGACAGACAGACAGACAGACAGACAGACAGACAGAGACATTCAGACAGACAGACATACATAGACAGACAGACAGAGACAGACAGACACATTCAGACAGACAGACAGACAGACAGACACATTCAGACAGACAGACAGACAGACAGACAGTCTTTACCCTCTCTGGTTCAGGCAGACAGTGTAGAAGTGTTGTGGTCTCTTGTGATTTGTGAGTGTCGCTCCTGTAGGCCGGTCGAATCATCATGGCATCCAGCACAACTTCATAAAGAGTCCTGGTGATGAGAGCTGATGGAAGTTCACGCAGATAATCCTTCAAAATACCTGAAGAGAACAAAACACAACACAACACAACATCTGAAACACAACTGACTGAATCTACAGACATTACTGTGACTACACTGACACATAAACTACTGTGGGATCATCTGGAGTACCACTGGGGATTATATCATATAAATATCAAAATACATGAATATGGCACTCATAGTTAACAATGATACCATCACTGTACGTAGTTACTGTTGTAGTTGTGTAGATATGTTGTGTGTTTAATGCGTGTTGTGTGTCAACTGACCGGTAATGACGTTGACGTCAGGATAGAGTTCATCATTTAATACGACCGCTGTGCTGTCCCTCTCAAATGCATCACGCAATTCCTTCTTCACTGCTGCTGAACCACAGAGACGATACAATCCCACAACCTTCACAAACACACAAACAATCTTTTAAAAACCACACATCTTTTAGTTTTAGATATTTAATGTCTAACAGCTGTCTCTCACCCTCAGTCCTCTGCGTTCAATCTCAGTCACACACTTCTGAATGATCAGAGGAACTTTAACTGCAGACGCCTCCTTCTCCACCAGATGGCGCAGCTCCACCCCAAACACAGTGGGGGGAGAAAGGTCACTGAGGCGGGGGAACGGGGTCACGAAATGCTCCAGCAGTGTCAACTTTACATACAGCAAACCACGAGGATCTAATCTCACACACAGCTGCTGAGAGCGAGAGGCTGAGAGAGAGATAAACAGATAGTTAGCACAACACTTTACATCATCTATCAGGTTTAATCATTTCCTCAGAATTCTCCAACCTTTGAATAATGAAGGTATGGCCACTTCACCCACACAACACACTCGATTACGAGCCGGAGTGCCGGACGCAGCGGATCCGTCGGTCGCGCTTGGTGTCAAGATGACCAGTTTAAGCAGTCGTGCTCTCTCTAGCTCCAGGTTAAAGGTGTGGTTCAGCGGGAGTCGCGGCCCTCGACAGGTCAACAAGGAGGTTCGAGCGCGGGTCACCCCGTCCACCTGAATGGCACAGAAAACTTCTTTAGTGGCATCGTTTCGCGGGGAACGCAGCAGCTCGTCGACGCCCAGCAGGTGAACCGTAAGCAGACCGGACAGACGCTGAGCGCAGCGCGGTTGATCCGCCAGTAAGTATAAGCGAAACGAATCTGCATCTATGAGAGCGGGTGACTCCTGAAGTCCACAGTGAGATGGGGATGTCGTAGGTGACCCTTTCGAAGCCTGACCCGAGCCCTGCTTCGGCAGTAGTTCAGGCGAGTCTCCGTCACTGAGGTATCCTCCTTTACTAGCAGAACGCGTTCTGGAGGATCGACGTCTCGGCCTGGCGGGAGCGCTGGAGTCCAGATGGTACTTGCTGATGACGTTAGACGATTCTTTACGTGCGTTCGGTGGCGACGCCTCATCCGGCGCTCCGCCGGCGTTCCCCTGCCCGTGCCGTTGATTACGGGACGAGCGCAGGCTAAGTTTTCGTCTTAGTTCAGGAAGTTTGCGCATCTTCATCGAGAGCCGTCGCACCGTTCCTGGAGACTTGATCTTGTCAATCACACTGCTGCCACTTCCACTTGGCCCTCCAGGACTATCGGAGCGAACGCATTCTGACTGTAACACAAGCAGATCTGCACCAAAACAAACCAAGATGTGTTAGATAATTGTATCTAAATATAAGCAGGATTTGTTCCTCACTCAAACCTCATAGGAAACCTCATGTCTAAAGTCAAATAGACTCCACATGTGAAGACAAATCCTTGCTTTGTACACAGTGTTTATTGTTGCTCTCAGGGCAAAATGTTAACTGCGCTCTATTTGTGCTTTTCCACGGGCTCAGAACGTCTCGCTTTACTTTGGCTCGGCTTGCTTTTCCACGGCAGTTTAAGGATTATTCCACTTTAATAAAAAATCCAGATAATTTACTCACCTCCATGTCAAAGATATTTGTTCAGTCAAGATGAAATTAAGTTTTATGAGGAAAACATCCCATGATTTTTCTCCATATAGTGTGGACTTTATTGAACCTCAATAGTTTGCAGTTTCAATGCAGCTTCAAAGAGCTCTAAAAGATCCCAACCAAGGCACAAGAGTCTTAACTAGAGAAATTATCATTATTTTTGCCCAAAAAATAATAAATATGTACTTTTTAACCACAACTTCCCATCTTGCACTAGCTGTGTGAAGCGCCAGCGCGACCTTACGTAATTATGTAATCACATGGAAAGGTCACACATTACATCTGTAAAACCATAGACTGTAAAAAAAGATGGACGACGCCCGTTTGCTCTCTTCCATTGGTGAAAAGTGAAGCCGTCAGGGTCCCGATATGACGCTGACATCTTGGGTCTTGAGTCTGCGCAGTAGCAATTTTGGGACCAGTCCTGTGCAGTAGTGAGCAGGAAGTAAAGCTGCGAAATCAAGGCCTCGCTCTCGCAGAATGCGCATATCACAGCTGTCAATCAAGACGTGACAGCATCGTTTTTATAGCATTAAATAACTAACTAAAAACAAACTTATTTTAAAAACAAACACTTGAATTTACATCAACATGATAAAAACTACAGTAAATGAAAGAAACCAGCTTGGGAAAAAAGATAATTGAAGTTTATAGATTATATTGCATTTCTGTCAAGAGATCCTCTTAAAATGTACACAATGCACCTTTAAGTACTGGTTGGGATTAAAGACTTATCGTTACAGTTGCAACGCATCTCCTGCCACGACATCATTGTAAACTCAATAGAAAAAGCGCTAGACACAAGAGGAATAGAGCATGTTGATGGAATGGTGTTCTTGATTTTTGGCATGTGGAGGTTTCTCACTGCAAAAAATAAATATACAAGAGTCTGGGACCTTTGGGAAGTGCAGATGGTGATATCACTTGGTTTATTCGATGGCGCATGAGGATAAGCTAATCTTTTAGTTAACACTTGCACATTTTAATTATCGGTTGGTACTAAACAAAAAAGTACCAGGAACTACCTACTTAACTTAAAATTTTGCGACCCTCTCTTAGAAGAGTAGAAAATATTCTGCAACCCACCAACATAATTGTAAATATGAAGAAAACAAATTTTTTTCTCTTAAAATTGAGTAATTTTTATTTTTGTCATTTTATAAATATAATTGCATCTGTAGCCAAGCAACCCACCTAACTCGACTGTGTGACCCACAAGTGGGTCCTGAACCCCCCAAAAATGAGCCGTACTATGAAGTGGAAAAGCACCATATGTAGCAACACATTTAAAGCTTAAAATGATGTGTGGTTTAGGGGATTTTGACTCTTCCCACCACAAAGAAGAATTTGTATTCAATTTTTTAAAGGGGACAGAGAATGAAAAACCATTTTTACCTTGTCTTTGTTGAATAATGGTAGTCTACCCACATTCACAAACATACAAAAAGTGCTAAACATGTAAACATCTCAGTCTCATAGAAATTCCTCTTTTAGAAATGTCAGCCAGAAAACAGCTCAATCTGAAAAACTGATGCTTATGACATCACAGGCATGTCACTGCCCCTCCACTTTAAAATAATTGGCTACATTTTTTGAGTGACAGCAAAGTCAGCCAATCAGTAATGAGATTGCAAGTTAAGCCAGTAGGGGGAGCCAAATAGGTGCAAAACCACTTGTTTAAAATCCCCCACCCTAATAGAGCTAGCTGAAAGAGGTTTTTAGGAAGCTTCTAAGGCATTACAGACCAAAAACTTTTTTGTCTACATGTCACATCACAGAACAAGGATAAATACTCCGTTCAATCATTCTATGTCACCTTTAAATTAAAGATCAATGACACCAGAAGCAGCATGACATTGTGCGTCTATATGAGAGATAAAGCAGCATTTCTTACTTTCACCTAGTTTGTGTCAAACTGGGAAACGTGATTATACCTGAGCTGTCCGTCCTGCTGCTGGTCTCTGTTTCAGCATCTCCAGTACGAACGAAACCGGCCGATCGTTTTTCCTTCATCGATCCTTCCGTTTCTCTCTTTCTCCATGGGTCTCCATATTTTTCCAGGTCTACTGCTCTACCGGCCCGCACGTCATCCTCTTCAGGAATGGGGTTGTACCAAATGTTACCATCTCCTTGCGATCCCTGATGCCGCGCTGTGATCCTGGTTGAAGTTTCGTCCGAAGCCTGAGTCTTTCCTGTGGACAACACCCAGGCTCTGCTGCTGCTGTCCAGATGCTGAAGGTAAGCACCCTGACCGGAGATCTTAGCTGCGCTGGGTGAGACGCACGCATCTGCGTAAGCTGTAGAGATAGAGGTCAACTCCGGTAAACCCGCATCAACCGACTCGTACGGTGTCCTGGAGGATCCAAACTCCAATTCGAGATCGTTCTGCTTTCTCTTCGAGCCGTCTTCAATCAAAGTCCTTTGGCTCCAGGCCTGTTTGGAAACCTGGATGTTCCTTGAGCACAAATCCCGGTCCTGCGGCCCGTAGGTTAGACCGGACCCGGCCGGCTCCCTGCACGTGGAGGATTGTTTGGCCCAGTTTTGTTTTTTGGAGACTGTGATCTGTGAGCGTCTGGTGCACTCGTCTGTCAGCTCGGTCTCTGTTGGAGCTGCTGTGGATGTTGATGATGAAGAACTTTGGGTGAGATCCACCTTCCCTGTCACTTCTAAGAAGAAAGGACACAGCAGTTAGTGCTGGAGTGGATCATTGGAAACTTTTAGCACCCAGTAGCAGCAAACGGCGTGAAGGAAAAATTGTCAATTAATCTTTACAGAGTTTGATTTGAGAGAATTCCTCCCTAAAACAACATTTCTGATATGACTTTCCAGTGACGTATACAGACAGAGAGCAGTGAAGGATTCTGGAAAGACCAAAAACAGTCATGACTGAAGATATTTACAATCTTCCTCTCATCTAAAACATCTGGAAGTTTCTCTAAACTCCCTCCTCCTCTCTTTAAATGATGAACGTGGCTCGTGACACACAGTTAGCCAAATATCTTCTCCAGTCTCAGAAGAAATAAAAATACGGGTCAGTCTTATATCTGTACGGCTCATGATGTGTCGTTCTTTTATAAAACCAAACCAATAATAATAAACAACCAAACATCTACAAACACATTACTGTTACAAACCTCAGAGCTCTTTTTAATGTGTGTGCCATTAAACCAGAGGTGATAGTATACTGTACTTATTAACATGTGGACAGCTTAACTAACTTTAACTAGCAAGATGAACTTTAAGCCTCACACAACACAACACAGAGGTCTGTTTTGCTTCAGGAAGTGTTACAGTATGATAAGTGGACCAAAAGACAACTTCCTGTTTGACTTAACCAGAGAGAGAGAGAGATGAAGATGTTACAGATACAGTTGATTATATATAACACACAGACTGAGATGATGCCAATATTTATCAATTTAAAGTTAAAGATGAAAAATAAGGAGAAAGAAAATCAGTCACGAGAAGCTGATGATGAAAATCAAGAGAAACACACAGCTGCTTTAGAGGATATCAATGACTACACTGTGTTCAGGGCTCTCCGTCACAGCTGGACACACACACACACACACACACTTAACCCATTCACTATTCATTACAGAACTCAAAAATACACACACACACACAAAAACAGTCTTGTGTAACACACTGGAATCACTCAGCCTTCACCTCTGACACAACATCAGTCTGTGTGCGTGTGTGTGTGTGTGTGTGTGTGTGTGTGTGTGTGTGTGTGTGTGTGTGTGTGTGTGTGTGTGTGTGTGTGTGTGTGTGTGTGTGTGTGTGTGTCCGTCTCTGTCCGTCCGTCTGTCTCTCTGTCCGTCCGTCTGTCTCTCTGTCTGTCTCTCTGTCTGTCTCTCTGTCTGTCTCTCTGTCTGTCTGTCACTGTGTGTGTGTGTGTGTGTGTGTTTTGACATCACATTGATAAATAGCTCTTACACTGTTTAGTTTATCAGCAGAGAAACTATAAACCCAACAGGACTAAAAATAGCTTCATGTTCTTGAGCTGCGACTCATAAATCCAGATTCAGTTTCTCGTTTAACTTTATGAAGGAAAACAGAGACTCAATAACAATGTGTTCATACATAACACACAAATACTACCGTCAATTTCTGACAGTAAACCCAGTTTAAGTATGTTTTTACATGGTTTTACATGGTATTTGTATGCAGTTATTTACTGCTGTAGAGAGTTTGATTCATTTCAGAGGAGAGAAGATTTATGACAGATTTACCCTCATTAAGACATTATTACTGCATTACATGAACGCAAATGTTTCTTAAAACTGAAATCTAAAAACTTGCATGCCTGACTGTGTGTGTGTGTGTGTGTGTTTATTTGTCTTTGTGTGTTTTCGGCATGGCTGACAGTGTGAGTGTGCACAAACGAGTGGAAAAGTTTTCTGAGTGTTTTCACAGTGTAACGGTTAAGAGTTTTTCCCAGAATGCATCTGTTAATTTGAGATTTCCTGTTTCTGTATGAACCTTCGTCTGCCTTTAAAAACAATCAAGCCAAACTATTAATAATCATGAAAGACTCAAAACATCTAAAAAATGCCGAGGATTGTCTGTTTAAGAACATTCATGTAAAAAAACTGCATTGAGTTATCTAACAGAGCTAAAGTAATACAGCCAAAATAAACATCATCACCAATACACACACACACACACACACACACAGAGAGAGAGAGAGAGACTGAGTACAGAGAGAAATCATCTCTCTCTCATTTTTCTCCTGATGAAGATCTTTCCTGTGAGATCTCTAACTGTTGAACATCACAGATCACTCACATCCTCAGATGAGAGGAAACTCACTCATAAACATCAAACTAAACTAAACTATAACTCATGATCACACTGATCAAAACCATCTGCTGAAAAAACATTAATCTGGTCAAAGTTATGACAAACTCATTCCCTACATTTCAATTATAATAGTTGAACTGACCACCCTATCAAAGTTATTTTCCATCATAAATTAAAACACTCACTTGAATATAGTTTGAACATTCAATTGTGTTGCATATTAGTAAACATTTAATGCACTTATTTTATTTGTAAATAAATCTTTAGTTCTGTATTGTAGTTAAATGAACAGATGTGCATTTGTTTAGCTCTGATTCTAGAACTGTCTTGTTTTTGTCAGATTGGCGAGTCTTCAGCGTGCAATGTTTTCTGTCTGCGCAGAAGATCATGCAGTTGGAAGAGCGTCTGCGCTGTCTGGCTGTAAATCTCTGAGTTTACTGCAGGATTAATAATGAATTAAACTTCCTCTCCAGACAGACGCTGGATTCACTTTATTTCTATCGCCACATCTGTTGACAACAGTAGATTTATTCTCACAAATGTTGGACTTTTAAAACGTTCCCTCACAATGTCTCTTGAAATGAAAAATTTAGATAAATATAAATATGGTTTAGCTAGCAATCATACATCATCATAATCTCAGCTCTCATTTTAAATCATTTTCAGTATTTGACTCTGTGTATCGTGGTATAATAACAGCACTGCAGCACCACACCTTTCTGTTTTTATATTGAAGGACTAAAAGTTGTTTGTCTGATTGAATCTGGCCGGTGATTCCTGACACTTCCGGGAAGAACCTCAGGAAGAGGAAGACATTAAAAAATGATTGCGGATATAAATATTCCTACTTAAAGAGTAAGAAAACAAAGCTGGATGAAGCTCGGACACTGCACAGAGTTATATCTACAAACCAGAATATCAGAAAGACCAGCAGAGTAATGGCAATGTTTGGCGCCTGTAATGATTATTATTAGCAATTAAATACAGATTATATCTGACCGCATGTTACTCAAAACTTTACATCTGACTCAAGTTTACAATTTAAATGTTTCAGAACCACCAAAACAGAGAGCACTACTATAAACTTATTTAACAAATAAAAACATCAGCGTCGGTCTGTTTATAATCGTAAATCTGTGGACACATTTTATCCCGAGCTTCAGAATCCTAAACAACAAGATAAAATTAAAATGGACTCCATGAACCCTTCAACCAACAATAGCCACATTGATTCTTCAATGTAAACATTGGACTGATTTACAGCAGATTCATTGAACTACAACAACAAACTGCAGAAGTAAAAGTGAATTAGACGAAGAATTTAATAAACAAACAGATAAACGGTGTGGGATACGTAGATGTTTTTGATCTGCTGATCTACACAGAGACGAGTCAAACAGATCGAGATGTTGAAGAGAATGAGTTTTCTGTTTTGGACTCTCATGTGGTCCACAGATGCACAGTAATAAAGAACTCTATTGACCCTGTGCATACAAACACACACATACATGCACACAAACACACACAACATGAGTTTGCTCGGAGGCTGAAGAGTTCCTCTGGGAAGCAGTGATATGAGTCTCAACAGCCGTGAAGTTGCAGCTGGCATCAGTATTCCCAGGCCGAGGGTTCACATTCCTGATCCGCAATTCTCATTTCTCTCTCTGACTTCTTACATACTTCCAGCTTCAGTTTTGCTCCATCATTCTCACTGGCTTTGTTCCCAAACCTATTGAGCTTCCTACATAGACAGCATTTAAAACAACATGGGTGGAAGCATCATGATGCCCTCAAAGAAACTTATTTTCACCAAAACCTGGAGAAGACAATCCCACAAGTCCATAAAATATCCAGCCAAGATAATGGACAAAGCAAAAGTGTAGAAGGTTTCACATGAATTCATAACAGATTACAATAATATCTGTTCTTATGTTTATTAGGATGTTATACAATTACTTTAAAACCATGTCAAACTCTTGACATTCTTGAGCTGTTCGTGTAAGGAGCACAGACGAGTCCATGTCTTTGTAGAGCACTGCAGATCAGTCACTAATAAGATTTCACCCTAGTTAGGGTGCTGTCTTAGATCGTCGTCCATGCAGACATCAAGGCAGCTCACTAAGTTTTTAAACAGAGCTCAGTGTTTAACATACAGTCTGTCATTGTCTGTCTCTTATTAAATCATTCTTGTGTCATTCTTTACATAGTCCTGTAATGAGTGTACATCAGCATTACAACACACTGCACTGCTTACACACACACACACACACACACAGCCAGCAAACTACTTTCCCTATTTTAGACATAGAGAGGAGAGAGAGAAACAGTTCAGTCTTTGCTGAACATCTCATAGCTCCAGAAGGTTTAAACCTGGATGACAGCTTTGATATGAATTTACAAATCATTCACAATCATGGCATATATAACTAAAGCACTATTTAACCATTTCATTCCCATGATAAAGAAAACAGGAGGAAAGCAGTAGATGAAAATAAATAAAAGCAACATTAACAACAGCATAGATAGACGAGAATTAACAAACAAAGAAAGTCTTTCTGCAAACTTTTCTCTCATCTGATGATCTATAAATCATGTGAGTATAAAGACAGCATTCAAGTCACGATCATAACAATCATAATCATTTATTCTGACAGAAAAACAGGCCTGTTTGCAAATTAAAACAGGAACTCTAATAAAATCAAACAAAGGACAGTGATATAAATGCCATATATTCATATAGTAAAGTATTTATACGGTACTCCAGGTGAACGACACACAACGAGCTGCACAGATGGAGTGACGTCACGGCTGCGGCTTACGTAACTAGAGCGCACAACTAGACACTATTTGCGCTCTTTACTAAATAAATAAATAAATAAAACGAGCACTAATCTTCTGTTACATTACATCAAAACATCTCACGATCTCTACAACAGATTTATTTCTGTGTAAGATGTAACATTAAATGTAAGTAAGTTATATATAAATATGTGAACGATTTAAACAAGCGTTGACTGAAGTGAAGTTTCTCATAATCATCAAACTCTTTTGATCTAAAGGCTCATATTGAAGGGTGTTATACACGTTAATTTTGACAAATATAAAAGAAAAAGATTAACAAACGACCAATAGCCTACACATGAGAAGAGTTAGAAATCATCCCAGCTCATGAAGTTTGAGAAAGTAAACCGAGCTGTGATCTAACTTACATACACTACAGAGCTTTTAATCACAGTTACACTTATTTATATTTATTTATTTTCATTTTGATGACTTTACTCAAAACAGTGATGATGTCCAAACTCCAGACTGCTGATGCTTAACTTACATCTTTAAATCCACAGAACGCATTTTTCTCATAAAAACTCTCAGTTTTCCAAGTTCAGATCCACTTCCACAGACGCACACTAACGTTACACTTTTTTTTAACCCCATATCTTCATCATCTCTTTCAAGATAACAGATGAGTGTTTTTGCTGCTCAATGATAAAGCACAGACATATAAAGACTTTACTCATATCAACTTCGGTGAGTTTTGGGTCGGTTTTGCGGCGGAATCGCTCTTTTCCTCGCAGTTTGGAAAACGTTCGTTTGAGCAGCGGCTCCGCCATCACGCGCGCGACGCGACGACAAATCAAGAGCAGAGCAGCGCGTCGACGCGTCCAGATCCTCGAGCCTCTACGCTCATGATGCCAAACACAGGAAACAAATTCCATACATTCCAGAGCTGAGTGTTTTTACACGCCATTACAGTCCAGAGGAATCATGGGAAATGTAGTAAGATTGTAATTAATATACTGTTATTTTGTCACGATAATAATTGTTAAAATATTTATTTGTAAGATTATAATCACTATCGATACTTTCTTAATAAAAACAGACTGCACGGAAAGCCTAATAAAAACATTAATTATAATGTTCATTTTAAATTATTCTGTATTATGCATTTGCAATAATACCGTAAATGTCAATTAAATTGGCGTTAACATTAATGATTACATCGAAAGAGATATTAACATAACATTAGGAAAAACCGTGAAAGTAATGTCAACTCTGTCTATAAGTGATCAAACGAAAGGCGGAGAAGCAAATAACGGGACGGCCAGTACCCCTCTGACAAACAGTTTAACCGATATATCATTCATTTGAAAGAATCATAAAAATAAAAAGAGAACAAAAAAAATTGGTGTTAGTTCAAAATTTAATATAAAATGAGATATTATATTATTAAATCCATTTATGTTACACCAGCGCCATCTACCTGTAAAACAATGAAGACTTAAAAACTTTTTACTATTTTTAGGTTTCATATATTTTTTATTTTGTCAGCACAATTTTTAATGAACATTTGAAAACATGTAAACAATTTAACTATCAGAAAAATTACTATGTAAACAATAGATAATAAGGATGTAATAATTCATTAAAATACTAAAATAAAAATAAAATAATTTGAGCAAATTTTCTTAAAATAAATATTACTATTTAAAGAAAACTGCTGATTCCTGCACTGAAAGTTGCCAGAGTTCCCATTAACGTTATGCCAACTTAAAAAGTTGTCAGTGTATTATTTTTAAGACTGTTTCTTCATACCTGTTATAAAAACATAATTTCTAAAATTATCTGTAGAAATATTGCTTTAGACAACACAATTTCCCTTATTATTAATCAGTTTATTTCCTGTATTGTTCATAAATTCTTATTGAGAATTAACAGAGGTTTGGATGTTAATGTTTTGGTTCACCATTATGGTAATTGTTTGTTTTAGTTAAACTCTTCTGTCTTCAGCTTTTCTAGCTGCTCCAAAAAGGTCTAACAGTTTTCATATTTAATGTATCTATAACAGGTATAAAATAATATAATGTAACCTTGCTTTAACATTCACACAAAGAAACATTAAAGGGGACATATAATAAAAATCTGACTCTTTTTCCATGTTTAAGTACTATAATTGAGTCCCCAGTGCTTCTATCAACCTAGAAAATGTGAAAAAGATCAACCCAGTAACTTAGTTTTGGTAAACCATTCTCTGCAAGCATGTAAAAAAATAGGTCATTGAAATTTGTCTCCCCTTGTGATGTCAGAAGGGGATCTTATTGTAATAATACTGCCCCTTAATCTGCACTATCCAACCACGGCACTGACATTTAGTGCAGAGATCAGCTCATTTGCATTTAAAGGACACACCCAAAACCAGCACATTTTTGCTCACACCCACACAGTGTCAATTTCAACATGTTATAATAAATGATCTGTGGGGTATTTTGAGCTAAAACTTCAAATATGTACTCTGGGGACACCAAAGATTTATTTTACATCTTGTGAAATGTCCCCTTTAACACATAAAAACTTTCAAGGAATGTAGATTTGTTTTTGTTAACTGGGAAGTAAATCACAAAGCTCAAGTATGAAACTAAATTCACTAAAAACACAGTCAACTTTTTCTGCATGTCTCAACAACACTGTTTGTGTAAAACGTCACACATCAGATTGTTTACGTGAGTAACGATGTCTGATACATTTCCATCAGGACCCGGAACTGCCCGTGCAGGCTACATCAGCTTCATGTGTCTGATGTGTCTGAAAGACTTTCAGCAACGCGTCACCGAGGTCGGTCATAGTCGATTATGCATGTATTTATATATCATGCCTTTAAAGTGTGTTTGACTGTAAACCCTTTATAAAGTTAATGTCGGGTATTTGTATTGATTTCAGATTCACATCTCATGGCTTTGGGTCTGATCGGTGTCCTCGCGCTCTCCGGTGCGGTGCTTATGTGCGCGCTCGCGGCGTTTCTTTCTTTCAAAAGACGCGCTTTGCGATGCTTCAATCAGCCGCCGCAGAGAAACTGGTTATTGGGACACATGGGATTGATGAGTTAACCTGTTAATCTGAAACAGATCACAACTATTAACCAAAGTACTTTATATTACTATCTAAAGTCATTACTGTGTCATGCATTATCTTTATATTATCATCATTATATTGTGTCTGTTTGTTTTTGTGAATGCATTATTGGGCTTGTGATGTATTTTGGATTTGAATGTGTTACTTTTGGTTGAGTTTGGTTGTTTTATTATTGTTCGTGTGATAATAAGTATGATGTTTTGGGTGTGTAACATTAGTAAAGGTTATCATGTCATCACAGGACATTAGGCAACAACATTTCTTAAAGTTTTAGTGTAGTTCACGTGAGCTTCACTGTCATTCCGCTATGAAGACATACAGAAGAAACACATTTTGTGTCTCATAGATGAAACACATTTAACATGAATGTACACAAAGCTACCCTGCTGAAAGAAAGAGTCATCAAAAAAATTAAATACTTCAAACATAAAGTATAACTACTACTGTAGATCTAAACTTTAACCTAAAAGTTCGATAAAAATTAAAAGTGCCTTTTCATATACTTAAAGTAAACAGTGGGGGAAGTCTGTGGGGAGACACTTCCCTAAAATGGGTAAAAGTCTTTTGTAAAGCCTTTGTGTCGTCATTCATGCCTTTGTGTCTGTCATTTGGCAGTCAAAGCAGATCAACTGGTTCAGATTATATGCTAAACTGTTCATTAGCTGTAAAAATTACTAAATTTAACCTCTTAAAGGGACAGTTCACCCAAAATGGTACAAACCTGTATAAATCTCTTTGTTCTGCTTAACACAAAGGAAGATATTTAAGCAATTGAACCAAACTGTTATTTGTAACCAAATGTAACCAAACTGACAAGTGGCTATAGTCGCCGTTTAAACGCTTTGGTGTGCACGCACCCTTAAAGGAATATTCCATTTTCTTAAAAGAAAAATCCAGATAATTTACTCACCACCATGTCATCCAAAATGTTGATGTCTTTCTTTGTTCAGTCGAGAAGAAATTATGTTTTTTTTAGAAAAACATTGCAGGATTTTTCTCATTTTAATGGACTTTAATAGAGCCCAACATTTAATACATAACTCAACACTTAACAGTTTTTTTCAACAGAGTTTCAAAGGACTATAAACAATCCCAAACGAGACATAAGGGTCTTATCTAGCAAAACGATTGTCATTTTTGACAAGAAAAATAACAAAAATACCCTTTTAAAGCACAACTTCTCGTCTGGATCCGATCCAGCGCGACCTAACGTAAATGCGTAGTGACGTAGGGAGGTCACGTGTTACATATATAAAACGCACATTTGCGGACCATTGTAAACAATAAACTGACACAAAGACATTAATTAGTATCAGTTGACATACAACAATGTAGGAACGGTCCTCTTTCAACACACTTGTAAACACTGGGGCGGAGTTTCGCGTTCGTCCTCTGTGACCTCTTGACGTCATGACGTATTGCGTGGGGTCACGCTGGCGCATCACGACCGGATCTAGACGAGAAGTTGTGCTTTAAAAGTGTATACTTGTCATTTCTATTGTCAAAAATGACAATTGTTTCGCTAGATAAGACCCTTATGCCTCGCTTGGGATCGTTTGTAGTCCTTTGAAACTCCGTTGAAAAAAACTGTTAAGTGAGTCAAGCATTAAATGTTGGGCTCCACCAAAGTCCATCAAAATGAGAAAAATCCTGCAATGCTTTCCCCAAAAAACATAACCTCCTCTCGACTGAACAAAGAAAGACATCAACACTCTGGATGACATGGTGGTGAGTAAATTATCTGGATTTTTCTTTTAAGAAAATAGACTAATCTTTTAAGGTTAGTCTTAGACTAAAACACATGTTTGAGCTGTCTCAATTCAAAACAACTTGCATTGACAGATCCATTGATTTAAAATATGCAAGTACCATTGATTTGTCTCAAGATACACCAGTAATGTCTTATTATAAGTCATGTTTAGCTAAGCCTCTCTGTGAAACCAGGCCCATGAGTGTTATTTTGTATTTTTGCACTGACAAATACGAAAGCAAAGTTTAAAGATATTTTTCTCAGTTATGCTGTGAGCAAAATGATCAAGACAAAGACACTGGAGATTAGTAATCTTATGTTTAAACTAGCACACCACTGTATTATTATTGAAGTATAACTGAAGTGTAACATATGTGCTAGTGCAGAATACTTGTACATGTATGCAAATCTTCTTTTTGCATAAAGTACACAAATGAATTTAACTGGAACAGACCCAATCAGACTAAAAAAGTAACAATCACTATGTGAATATGTAGCATAGTGCTGATTGAGAAATAGTAGACAGTATACAGTGTGCACTACTGAGTGTGTTAATATTTCATTCCCAACATCATTCAGGGTGAGTTTAGTACAGTATCTTTTTGAGTCAGTGCCAAACAGATGTAATCTAATGTGAAAAGAGATAACATCTAGACGTGTGTGCTAAAGAGCAAAGCAGAAACAGAAGAAGGGGTTTCACAAGATGAACACTTAAACCTCACGTCAAGTTTTAAAGCCACATCTTCAACTTTAATGCTGATCTGTGTGTGTTTCAGATGGGTCATAATGAAGAAGGACTGCAGGCCGTTGATGAATTAATCAAGCGTTATGTCCATTCTTGTGCGTGGTATCTGGGTCCTTTCTACACTATGGTTCGTCTTTTCCACCCAGACTATGTGAAATCTCTTTTGACAGCCTCGGGTGAGAAACACACAGAACGCACCACACACACAAACATGTATTCATTTATTCAGCAGATACTCACAGCAGCTCACAGTAACACAACAAGTCTCACAAAGTTCAATCTAGAACAGATACAGAGATCACAACGAATAAACACTGGAGAATACAGTGTGAAGAGTGCAAAAAAAAGTTTCAGTATCATATGACAAAACCACCAGTGTGTTAAATGATCGTCTGATTTCTGTACTAAATTTCAATAAAATTCTTCCAACAGCTTCCATTACATTCAAAGACAGGATCTTTTATGGCTTCATGAAGCCCTGGCTGGGTATGTCATGTCCATACATGCTTACACCTGCATCCAAATACAATACTATGTTTGTCCTAAACAGGAATTAAGATAAAAAATAGGCATGTGCTTACTTTACTCTACATACTGAAGTGCACAGTAGACATAAAGTGTGTACTGTATGTAGTGTATTAAGAACTTCCTCTGTGTACTACAGGTCAGTCGCTTCTGCTCCAGAACGGTCAGGAGTGGTTGCGCCATCGCCGACTTCTGACTTCAGCTTTTCATTTCGACATCCTTAAAAAATATGTGCATGTATTCAACCAATCCACAAACAAATTGCACGTATGTCAAACACACACACACACACACACACACACACACACACACACCACTTACTGCTATCACTTACTGTATGTGACACTGACACAAGCATTGAAGGTTAAAGCCACTGTGTTAATAGACTGCTTCCTAACCCACTGCTGCTGATGATAACTATATCTGATGATAACAGTGTCAGCCACACGCGCACACACATGCACATACACACACAGTCAAAAACACACACTTACAAACATGCACCCACACACGCACGTACACACACATAGTCAAAAACACACACACACACACACACGCACGCACACACACGCACACACTCACAGACACATACACACACTCAGTCAAAAACACACACTTAGAAACACACACCCCACACATGCATACAATCAAAAACACATACAAACACACAAATATCTGCTGACCCAGCAAAAGAAATAATTGTATAACATGCAGGATTCATTAAATGTCAGATGACTTTCTTCAAGCAGTATTTAGATTTGTTTTGAATGAGTAATCTCAAAGATCTGGTAGAAATACACTTAAACCAGGAGTCTCCAACCTTTGTGTGAGTAAGGGCTACCACAATGGATAAAATAATCTAGAGGGCCACTTTTTACAGTTTTTTCCAGACGCTAGGACACATTTCTCAATACTTAGGTCACTTTTGCAAAACTCTTCATACAGTTCTCCTAACAAACTTTCAGCTTTCACATTCAAAATGACTACAACTACTAAAACACTTTACAGTTTTTTTTTTAAA
The DNA here is from genome assembly GCF_027580225.2 of Misgurnus anguillicaudatus. Classification (NCBI taxonomy): domain Eukaryota; kingdom Metazoa; phylum Chordata; class Actinopteri; order Cypriniformes; family Cobitidae; genus Misgurnus; species Misgurnus anguillicaudatus. The sequence goes on along the minus strand of NC_073340.2, from coordinate 37,542,716 downwards.
TTCGCTTTGGTCCTATTTTCACAAGTAAGGTGTACATTTTCAAAACTCTTAGTACACAAATTCAAACTGATCACACTTGTAACACAGCTAGTCATTCTTTCAAATCCTGATGTGATGCTTTTAGTAAGTGGCACATGTTTTCAGTCAACATAATCACTTTTATTGTAATATGTAATGAGAACATTTGGTTTAATCACTGAAACACAACGGTATCATCTTCTTTCAGTTTAATACTTTTAACAATCACTTCATCCAACAGCAAACAATGCAACATACATGTTTTCAATTAATATGCTACAGTACTATAAAATACACATTACACAGTTTCACATTAGGCAATACACTTACATTACTTACATAATCTATCATTTCCAAAATATCCATCCTATGTGTAATCAAGTGAAGGATCAATGAAGACATCCTCTACAATCATTTGGACAAATTCGTTTTTATTTTTCAGATATAATAGTATGTTCTCAAAATCCATATACTGTATATTGCTGAAATGAAAATCTATACGTTTACCAAATGGTTCAGTGATTAACCATTAAGATCAGTTGGATTAAGTGCTGGTAAAATGTATTTACGCAAATGAGATGAGAAGCATATCAAAAGTATTGTGAGCATTGCATTGTGAAAGACAATTACTTCATATGAAAGATATTTCTTTGATGACACAATGATTAAGTTTGGTGAAAAAGTGAATGTATAATTTTGAAGTCAATTGGACATGTGATTACTATTTGATGATCTGCTTTGAGTTTTGTACTAACAGTTGTGAGGTTTTACCAAATACTACCAAAGCGAATAAAGAAAACTAGAATACAATATTCTTTGGCAGGCAAATCACAGACTCCATGGGCAACATTTTGGAGACCACTGGGTTAAACTTTACAAAGATCAACTAATCTCATCCTGTTTACATGAGAGCCATCTACAGTCATCACAGCAACATCAGTTTAGAGTCTGAAACAGATGTGTGTGTTTGTTGTTAAGTAGTTAGTTAGTCACGTGTCTTGTGTGTTCAGGATAAATGGCGACACCTGCTGGCCGCTGGACAGAACGACATTGACATGTTTGAGCACATGAGCTCAATGACTCTGGACAGTTTGCTGAAATGCATCTTCAGCTGTGACAGTCAGTGTTCAGGGTGAGGACTTCTCTTTACTCTCCATAAGAAAACACACACGTCTCACCTCTGCCCGTCTCTCTCTCTGTCAGAAAGCCCAGTGAATACATCACAGCTATTTTAGAGCTCTCCATGCTGGTGGTTAAGAGGCAACATTATCTTCCTTACCACTGGGACTGGCTATACTGGCGCTCCGAACAGGGACGGTCTTTCCGCAGGGCTTGTGACATCGTACACGGCTTCACTGCTAATATTGTGAGAGAACGACGACTCCAACTTGACCAGCAGGGACACGGAAAGAGCCACTCGGAAAACCTGGAATACACCGGAGAGTACAAGAAAAAAGACACAGATTTTATAGACTTACTGCTGTTGTCAAAGGCAAGTGACAGATTTTACTATATATTTATATATAGTTGACCAACATGATCTCACAAAGTTCCGTGGGATAGTCACGGAATTTTGTGCTCATTTTTCCGTGGCATTCTCACGGATCTCCGCATTTTTCCATGGCCCTGCTACGGACTGTCTTTTTCCGTGGCATTCTCACGGATTGGTTACCCAACTGCTTTTTCCTATTTTCAAACCATTTTCGCTTCGGTTTAGGGTTAGATTTGGTGTTTGCGTTAGTATGTCACTTTAACTATTGGTTTATACTATTTTTGGATTTATTCTTTTATATTTTCTAAACTTTAAACAATTGTTGCCTGGCGTTGGGGTTAGAGTTGGGTTTGCGTAGGGATTTCATTTCATGTAAATCTAACCCTAAACCAAAGCGAAAATGGTAAGAAAATAGGACAAAACAGTTGAGTAACCAATCTGTGAGAATGCCACGTAAAAAGACAGTCCGTAGCAGGGCCACAGAAAAATGCGGAGATCCGTGAGAATGCCACGGAAAAATTAGCACAAAATTCCGTGACTATGCCACGGAGATTTGTGAGATCAGGTTGAGTTAACTGAGGGTTTTTAACCTAGACCAGTTAACATTGAAACAGACAGGTAAGTGACTGACAGGTGTGATGAATGTAATGTTATCACGCACAGGATGAGAACGGTGATGGACTCACAAATGAAGAGATTCAGGCACACGCTGATATGTTCATGTTTGCAGGTGAGTGAAGATCCTCCATGTGTTGTGTTGGTTTGTTTGTGTGTGAATGATGTTGTGTAACATCACTGCTGTCTGGACACCTCAGGTCACGACACCACAGCCAGTGCGCTCTCCTGGATCTTCTACAACCTGGCCATGAATCAGGAGTATCAGGAACGCTGTCGTGCTGAAGTCACATCGCTGCTGCAGGACAGAGACACAGATGACATCACCTGGTCAGACATCATCATCTCATTGAAATGACATTAATAGATTTTGTTAAGAGTGTATGTTAATAGCTATGAATGGTTGCAGGGATGACCTCAGTCAGCTTAAATTCACCACCATGTGCATTAAGGAGAGTTTAAGGCTTCACCCACCTGTTCTGGCACTGACCCGATACTTTTCACAGGACATGAAGATGCCAGAAGACCGCCTCATTCCGCAGGGTATTCATAAACACACGTCGTATAACACTGTAAAGTATGTCTGAGGTGAATTAAATGTTTATACTGTGATATTTTTCCATCTGCAGGATGTCTGTGCTTGATAAGTATTTATGGTATTCATCATAACCCTGTTGTCTGGAGCAATCCTGAGGTAAGACTCATTAATGTTCTGATCCACACTGAATCACATGAGAACGTCACGTATGATCTCTCTCTTCAGGTGTTTGACCCGATGCGCTTTGATCTACAGAAGCCAAAGGAAAGATCACCTCATGCTTTTATACCATTCTCTGCAGGACCCAGGTACATATTATGCCATAATTAATACAAACTCTTTATTACTTAAAAACTCATTGACATAAAAGATCAAAAGAGGTAACAGACGATGTGTGTTAAAGGTGCCATAGAATGTGAAACGGTATTTACCTAGACGAATACTAAGAGTTGTGTACATGGTAATGACATATCATGAGACTCAAACACGATTGTTTCTTCCTTCTTATGTAAACCTCATGCATGCTAAATATATTTTGCTATATGCTACTTAATGCTATATGCTAGTTAACGCTGTATGCTAGCGTTTAGGCTAAAGTTCTACTATTGACGTTACAGTTACGTTTTGCAGGTCCATACTGAAAAAAAACAAACTTAGCACTCAGAAATGTCCATTAACAATCTCCAAACAATTGATTATTCCTCAAAATCTGATAGAGACTCAAACATAAGATCTGTTTAAATACACACAGAGCTACTGAAGGAGAAACAGCCAATCAGAGCAGAGCTCAACATTATTATTCATGACCCTTTCAAATAAGATAATAATAGACAATTTCATTCTAAAGACAAATCCTAGGGTTATAAATGGACATGAAAAACTGACTCTGGGTCATTTTTACACTTAATAAAGACACAAACGTTCTGTGTAGATGTGAGAAAATAATATAACAGATTATTACAATGCATTCTTTGGCACCTTTAATGTCAGATGTAAATGGAGATCTGTCTTGTCTTGTCCTGACACTTGATGAACTTTTAAAGAGTCATCTTGGTTTTACTCACCTATCAGATCCTTTCTCTTCTCTCACATCTGACCAATCACAGACAGTGTTTCTCTTCTATGTGTTTGCTAGGAACTGCATCGGTCAGAACTTTGCTATGTCAGAAATGAAGGTGGTGGTCGCTAAGACTCTGATAAGGTTCAGTATTCTGCCCGGACCCAAACCGGTTCGGCGTCTCTATAGACTGGTGATGAGAGCAGAAGGAGGACTGATTTTACATTTCAAACCTCTGTCCCAGGATCAGTAACCACCACCATGATATGGGAAAGAGGAGCGTCCACTTTACTGTCATTTATAATCGGTCTGACCGGAGTTTTTATAAAAGCATTAAATGATGTTTGCATACAAAAATATAATATTAGCTTGCTTGTTGATAGTAACTGTGTAGGTGTTCATGAAAATAAAACATTTTACAATATGACATAATAACTGTACAGGTGATGGGCACAGTACCTGTAAAGTCTAAATGATTTGTGCTTGTCATTTCATTTCATTACATTTCTGGTTTAATCTGTAAAAAATTAAAAAGAGTGAGAAAAACAATGTGCAGTTGTGTGTGAGACAAACCTGAGAAATGAAGTTTCATACAGATATTTTGGGTGGCAGATGGTCAACTGAGAAAATAGGGCACCAAATCATAATTTTGTAAAAAAAAACATTTTAAGTTTGTTACAGTGTAAAATGCTGGATCAGTGTTTAAATCTTAATTAAAACGCTTTACAGGAACGGCTTGTAGTCAAAATACAGGAAAATATTCATAAGGATATCTATTTTTCGGGATTATTATTAGATCAAACTGGTTTCATTTTAACAAGCAGAAGTCCAGGAATGCAGTAACTGCAATATTAGTAAAGCAAAAACCAGTATATAACCGACAGAAATACTAATAAACTATCAAAACTACTTTCGTGGATCGAACAGCGGCCGTTTCTCATTACGAAGGCTGCATCCTACGCATGTCGAATATGCAGGCTTCATACGTAACCAGGACTGTCTTAATTCAGAATATTAACACTTATAAAGTTGACTATTATTCTTAGTTAATCGTAAATTGTGTAATATGCATATGATTTGCGAATGTAATGCTCAGTTAAATTAAATAAACCAGACTTTATGGCTGCCTGACTATGCGACCTCAGCAGGATGCATCCTTCCGATTGAGAAACCGCCCCATTCACCCCCTCTCCACACTGATGTTGCTTAGCAACCAACACACACAGGAAGTAGCTACATTAACGATGGCTTCTCGATCAGTGGACCAGTTTAACAGCTTATTATTGGATGACAGAGTTTCTCTGTTCACCCGACGACTCATGGCGAACCACACGAGTGTCAGAAAGGTTTGTGTGATTGTGTTATTTTATCTTCCGTGTCAACACAACTATATCATATTTCTGATTATAAACGGTTGCTGGGAAACACCAAACTCAACAACATCAACTCCATTCATTTCTTCAACATCTCACAACCTGTATTCTTACATACAAAAGTCCATTTAAAACATGACAATATAATCAAAGAGAAATACATTTCATATTATTTAGACAATCAACAACATTAAAGTGAATCTGAAGTGCACTTGGTTACCCAGAGGAGTGAGTAAATAGCATTGATGTACAAATTTGACAAACATACAGTACAACACCTATTTCAAACCAAGGACCCCTTAATGGATAGAGAGGAGAAGCAGGGACCCCTAGTACATTAAGACTATTTATTATTATAACACATACTTTTTTACAGTGGTTATATTACAAAGATATTCGAATCATATTTTTTATAATACTTAATGTCATTTAAATGTAATTTAATGACGAAAAGTTTATCATGGGAAGTTTATTTTTTTTATTTTGAACCCATTTAATGCATTTGAATTGTTCAAAAAAATATTTGCATTAAAAAAATATTTGGTGGACCCCCACTAATACCACCACGGACCCCCTGTTGTACATCATTTAATATATGAAGGTTTGGACAAACATGTGAAGCATGTATATATCACCGTCAAACTAAATAAACTACTGAGAGTGTAAAAAGTGTGGGAGTTTATTTTAAAACACTTTACAGATTCCAATCACAAACAGGCTTTTCAATTTTCAATAAAACAATTCTTATTTGGGCAGTTAAAGGTGCAAACTGTTGTCATGGTGACTCAATCTATCATATACAGTAAAGTAAAGAACATACCTGAGGGGTGTAAGTTCTGTTAGACTTTGTTGGGTTCTCGTTTGCATGGATCAGAACAGATCACAGTGAAGTGGTTTTAAGGGCAGATAGTGCTACTCCTCTATGATATAGAGATATGTAGTAAACAGAAGAGAAAGATTAGTTATAGACTCACAGTAAAAGAAGAAGATGGAGAAAGACGTTCAGAGCTCCAGTAAAGATGTTTCTGGAGAAGATGAGACTGGGACCAGTTTGTTTCACCAGCGGCTTGCACACAGGAATCAACAGCGGTCAGATGATGAGATGGTCAGTGAAGGGGAGAGATGTGAAATGAGATTTGATTTAAGTGGACATGAAGAACTTTTCTGTTCTCTATGATGATTCAAGAGAAAGTTTTAGGCAAGACCTTTCAATGTTTTTTTATAATCTGTTTATTAACTTTTGTCTTAATGCTATAATGTTATATGAAGTATTACATACATTTTGCTCCCTACCCTGATTTCTACCGTAAAATTGATTTATAAAAAGTGTAAATAAAAGCTATGGAATTACAGATGATGTGTTTTTAAATAGTTGTCCATACTGCTCTGCTGCTGTCATTACTGATCATATCTATCAGACCAGAAGTTACACACAACATCTGACAAGATCATTTTTCCTCCAGCGCAGAAATCTGATGTCTGTAGCATTGAAGTAAAAGTCGAATGAAAATCAACAAGGCAGCTGTTCAGACTGAAGTCATATTGCAATATATCAGATATTTACTGTACCCAGTGGCCTGGGTCTGATTTGAAAAAAAAGTGATTTGTTGTGATCTGATATGTGTCACATTAGGAAAAAAAAGTCGGATTTGGGCCACTTTAGCCTGCGTGTTAAAATAGCCTAATTATAGTTCAATAGTAAACACATAAACTCTCTCTGTAACCAGTCAACAACAAATAGTTTCTATTATTCTTTATGGGCAAGAGTCTCTCAACAGGTTTTTCATGTCTCTCTCTCTCTCTCTCTCTCTCTCTCTCTCTCTCTCTCTCTCTCTCTCTCTCTCTCTCTCTCTCTCTCTCTCTCAGAAGTTTCTGTTACACAGGCTTTATGTGGTCGGTTGTCTTCCCTCTGGACTCACAGACAGACGGACTGTAGTAGGTGAGATGGTTTAACCGGTTTAAAGGTGCAGTGTGTAATTTTGCAATTTTACGGTAAGCCGTTGGTTGCCATTCACAACCTCACCACTAGATGCCGCTCAAATTTACACACTGCACCTTTAAGACTTTACTGGTATCTGTTTACATCAACTCACTGCTTCTGGTTTCTTTTAAACACAGTGTTTGTGATAAAAGCTTCAGTGACATTAGTGACAATGACCGGCACGTACAGCAGACATCTCTCCGTCATACAACAATTCTGCATATAAATGTTTGATTCTTCTGTTCTGTGTCAGCTCACTATGAGAGATTCATCTTCAGGCAGCAGCGACTCAGACCAGGTGAAGTTCTCACAGGACTTCTGTTGATTTATCCTGAACATGTTTTGCACATCATCGAGGTAACTCACCTGCAAAACCTATATGAATTTACTCTGTTTCTGTAAAATAAATGACACAACTTCAATGATTTTTTATGTCAGATTCTTGAACCTGAAATATGTACAAGACTGATTGAAAAGCTCCTCTCTTCATCAAAACAGAAAGTGTAACACTTAAATAAATCAATTCTTTCCTAGTGTTCAACTGAAGTTCTGCTGTCTGTCATTCAAGACCTGACACACATGCAGAAAAACCCAGACAGGTGAGATCATTACTGAACATCAGCTTGATAATGTCTTCAGTCTTTACTCTGTTGTACCCTTGAACAAGGTAGCTATAGAGACAATTCACTTTCATTTATCCAAACCTGATCACTTTAATAATAATAATAATAAACTTTATTTTATAAAGCGCCTTTATAAGCATCTTCTCAAAGCGCTGTACACAAGCTACACAACACAAACACAAATAATAAAATAGCATCAACAATCAAAGGCTAATTTAAAAAAATAAGTCTTAAGTCTACCTTTAAAAATATCATAGCTCTGGACTTCCCTAAGATCACGAGGCAGAGAATTCCAAAGAACAGGAGCATATGAAGAAAAGGCCCTGTCACCCATAGATCGCAAGTGTGTACGGGGAATAACCAACAAGTTGGATTGCGAAGCTCGAAGTGTCCGTGTTGGGGTAAAGGGAATTAATAATTCAGATAGGTAGTCAGGAGCCAAACCATGCAATGCTTTATATGTTAGCATCATAATTTTAAAATCTACTCTGAATCGGACTGGGAGCCAGTGTAAGGACTCCAGGACCGGAGTAATGTGAGTGCAAACCCTGGACCCAGTCAATATCCTGGCAGCCGAGTTTTGCACATATTGCAATCTATTGAGTGAGGATTTTGAGATTCCAGCTAGAAGGGCGTTACAATAATCCATCCGAGAGACGACAAAAGAATTCATTAGCTTTTCAGCTACTGAAAAATTTAGCATAGGACGTAATCTTGCTATATTTCTGAGGTGAAAGAAGGACGACTTTACTGTACTCTGAACAAAAGAATCAAATGATAGCCCAGTATCAAAAATAACTCCAAGATTCCTCACTTTAGCCTGAATAACCAAAACAGAGCCATCAAGAGACAAGGGTAAGGAACCGACTTTAGAAATCTGATGACGCGAGCCAATTAGCATAACTTCAGTTTTACCACTATTCAGACACAGAAAATTTTTACTCATCCATTCCTTTATCTCAGAAACACAGCCAGAAAGAAAATCAACATCAAGATGTTCACCAGATTTTGAGTGTATATAAATCTGCGTGTCGTCAGCATAAAAGTGATAATGGAGGCCACGCGATCGCAATAATTGACCTAGTGTTGTCAGATAGATATTAAAAAGCAGAGGTCCCAAGACTGAGCCCTGAGGAACACCAGTGAGAACAGGGCTAACCTCAGACCTGAAACCGCCCATGGAAACAAACTGCGAACGATCAGTGAGATAGGAGTGAAACCACTTTAAACACCTTCATGTGGGCCATTCCACTGTATCGGTGCCATTTACATGTTGTAACTCATCAAAAATGAAGTAATTTTTTTTAACTTAATTTAATATAATTTGAACATGATTTCTTAATGGCCCACGTAGCTTTACTGGTCGTCCAGATGTTTAAAGTTCTTCTGTGATCTGCAGTGCTGTGATCCTGAAGTCCAGAGTTGTGCTGGTATCTCATGACATCTTGAGCAGACTCTTCCAGCAGTGGAGCTTCACGCTGTTTAAAGAGTTTGACAGCAGAGTCACGATAAACTCAGAGGAGCAGAACTCGGAAGAACTCGTGATCCAAACACTTCATCAACTCCTACAGCTCGGCTCACACCTCCTCAATACAGGAGATGATATCACGGTATACAAACATTAAACAACCTGGAGCATAAACAAACCACAAAACAATAAACTTACTCATGTAAACCTTCACACTTACAACGCACACATTAAGAGTTATATTAATATTTCATCTAATAATAATATCATTAAGGTCATTTACTCACCATCATATCAATCTGTGACCATTTGAGGTTTCTTCACAACTGTGAAAAGAATCTTAAGAGAATCTTAAATAGAATCTTTAGAGAATTTTAAATAGAATCTTTGGAGAATCTTAAAGAGAATATTTAGAGAATCTTAAATAGAATCTTTAGAGACTCTTAAATAGAATCTTTAGAGAGTCTTAAATAGAATCTTTAGAGAATCTTAAAGAGAATATTTAGAGAATCTTAAAGAGAATTTTTAGAGAATCTTAAATAGAATCTTAAATAGAATCTTTACAGAATCTTTAAGAGAATATTTATAGAATCTTAAAGAGAATTTTTATAGAATCTTAAATAGAATCTTAAGAGAATCTTAAAGAGAATTTTATAGAATCTTAAATAGAATCTTAAATAGAATCTTTAGAGAATCTTAAATAGAATCTTTAGAGAATCTTAAAGAGAATATTTATAGAATCTTAAAGAGAATATTTAGAGAATCTTAAATAGAATCTTAAATAGAATCTTTAGAGAATCTTAAAGGGAATATTTAGAGAATCTTAAAGAGAATCTTTAGAGAATCTTTAGAGAATCTTAAAGATAATCTTTACAGAATCTTAAAGAGAATCTTTAGAGAATCTTAAATAGAATTTATAGATATTCTTAAAGAGAATCTTTAGAGAATCTTAAAGAGAATCTTTGGAGAATCTTAAAGATAATCTTTAGAGAATCTTAAAGATAATCTTTAGAGAATCTTAAAGATAATCTTTAGAGAATCTTAAAGATAATCTTTAGAGAATCTTAAAGAGAATATTTAGAGAATCTTAAAGAGAATATTTAGAGAATCTTAAATAGAATCTTTAGAGAATCTTAAAGAGAATCTTAAAGAGAATATTTAGAGAATCTTAAAGAGAATATTTAGAGAATCTTAAAGAGAATATTTAGAGAATCTTAAATAGAATCTTAAGAGAATCTTAAATAGAATCTTAAGAGAATCTTAAATAGAATCTTAAGAGAATCTTAAATAGAATCTTAAATAGAATCTTTAGAGAATCTTAAAGGGAATATTTAGAGAATCTTAAAGAGAATCTTTAGAGAATCTTAAAGAGAATCTTTAGAGAATCTTAAAGATAATCTTTAGAGAATCTTAAAGAGAATCTTTAGAGAATCTTAAAGAGAATCTTTAGAGAATCTTTAGATAATCTTTAGAGAATCTTAAAGAGAATCTTAAGAGAATCTTTAGCAACGACCGTTGGGTTAGGGTTAGAACCGCTTTGTTTTATTCCTCGTTTTGGAAAAAAGCATCTGATAAATGATTAAATGTAAATGTAAGTTAGAAACAACGTCCTTTTTGTGGTTCCGTCTACATATATGTGTTCTCTTGAAGATGTTTTAATGTTTCACAAACACGATCATTTATGTGCACCATGGGTGCTTCTCCAGCTCGTGACCTGGTCCTAAAACCCTGCCAGGCTTTCAGCAGTCATTTATCATTTTACGATATTGTAAATGTAAACTCATTTCACACATTATATTTAATATTGATGATTGGACACATATCAAGGTTTTATATGAAAAGCATAATTTTTGGCATCATAATGTATGTATTATTAATAAATGTGATGTGTTATTGATCAGGAATGTAAAGAGATTTCAGAGGAGGTGCTGAAGGAGTCACAGCTGATTCCTCCACTGTCTGCAGTGCGTCATCTTCTCCAGATGGAGGTGCTGTTGAGCCCGGTGCAGTATCTAAATACATATCACTCATCACTACACCATCAGCTGGACTCTGGTAACACATCATCACTTTACACAACACTTTCATATTAGCATCTACATAGATCTATTATTTATAAAGCATGTTGTTTTGTGTCTGTTTTTTGAAGGTCATGTATTTGGGAGTCTTCAACCAAACACAGTATAGAGTTTTGGCTTTGGGCCACAGGTATGACATGATGTTTGAACTTCTGTACTGCATACAACTATATGAGATCTCAGAGCACATGAATACATGCCATGTGTACAGCATACTACCTGTATCTCATTATTCACTAATCTAATCCTGACATGAATAAATCTTTTTAATGTCTTATTTGTTTCTCCAACACAGTTATAAGGATAGTTTATTTACTTCTCAGATGTTCCTCTTGAGAAAAAAGAGTTTCAGCAGAGATCTCAAAAGTGTTTTCAATATAGATATATCACATCTGGGCTATTTTGTTTATTAGTCCTATACGGACTCGTTTGTTTCTCTGTCTGCTGTCTGTTGTTGTCATAAAGTAGATACTTCAAATATAACTCTGAGCTATAAAAGAGAAACATGTTTTCTGCTTTATTCAACTCCATGTTAGAAAACATCATCACTAGCTTTCCTCACAGTTTTTAATATGTTCTCCTTTAATACACAGAATCATGTGTTTGCTTGCTAAAGATTCATTCTGATCTTTGTCTTTTATTCTGACAGAAAATCTTCATATTCTCTGAACGACTGAACTCAGAACGCTGACTCTTTGTCGACAACTAATTCTCAGACAAAGATATTAAGTTCCCATATATATTTTACATGAATTCTTCTACCCAGATACAATTCACACTGTAAAATGAATAAATGTCTTTTCATGTTGAGTGATGATAACTCTGAATAAATGACACGCACAAATATTCATAAATAATTTGTTTTTTATTTCAGCTCACATTCTGATTCAGATGATGTTCTTGAAGCTGCACGAGACTTTGATGGTCTCAGATTATTCCAGTTATCCATTTATAACACATTTTAACACACAGAACCTCCTCATGAAAACAACAAAACATAGAAAATTATTCTCTGAGTAAAAGTCTGCATTTTTTAATTGGCCCCGATTTGTTCAAGTGTAAAACTAAACGGACAGAACAGAAGTGCATGACAATGAAAGAGCATGCATGAGTTAACATCCCACCACACTAATATACACACAGAGATATGCGGTGGAAAAATCTTCATTAAATATTTCACTATGAGACACTGCTGTCATATATGCACGAGACGCTGACATGAATCAAACTTATTTAAGAGTTGGAGAGCTTCATGTGGTGGTACAGCGTTCAATCCAATATAAAGTGAATTCTTTAGGGCTGTTTACACTGACAGTGATGTTTTATGTTTTTCAGTGATGTTTAAGATCTTGTGTGTTTGTACTGCATATTTTGTCTTTGCACATACTCACATTAATACAAAAACGTGTCGTGCATGATTCATGTCCTCCAGAATAAAATCACTGTCAGCGTGAACAGAGAATCAGGATGATGTCGCATGCAGTCGGCTGTATATTGTTATTCTGTTTCTAAGATTTGACAGTACAGGAAACATAAGCAGTAGGTTACTTTGATAGCAGCGGATATTTTGTGTTGCTTGTGTATATTTGTTTTTATCTGTTTGACAAACAAGCTACAACAGCATTTATAAAGAGTGATTGGAGTTGATATACATTATAAGGAATGAAAGCAAAGCATGCAGCAGGTTTACAGAGATCAGATCCACATTACAATTACAATCCACATTACATCTCTCTCTTTATCTCTCAAAATCTACAGTTACATCTTCTGCTTCTTCAATATCTCTCTCATGTTTTCAGCTGTCCATAAATGTGAAGTATGTTTCTTACATCTATTCTGCAGGTTTCCCTTTAAAATCAGCAGATAAAATTATAATCTGCCGATTCTATCAGGCCCTGATTTTGCTGGAAATCTTCATCTTTAATACACTTTTAAAAGGCAGCTTTTCCTCTTTTACATGCTTGTGCTGATAAAACTCAAATTGAGTTATAGAGGATCAGATTGAGCTTTAACCAATAAACATAAAACAACAGCACAGCAAAATGTGTGTAGAGAAAACACAACAACATTGATTACCAGCATCACATCTAATAATCTGCTGTCATCATGAAAGATCTGCTCTGATGGATTAGCAAAAAAAAAAACCTGGAAAATACTTCAAGTAAAAAATGAAAGATGGAGTTTTGAGACTCTTTTGCATTTTGGTTCTGCACCATTTACACAGTTACCCTGATCGATCAAACCAATACATTACCAAAAAAAAACAGGTCTGTTTTATATCCGACAGTCATACAAGAGTTATACAACTCATTCAAAACCACAAACACACACACACAAAAGATGTTCATTAAAGTCAAGATCAAATGAAGAAAGATTCATTGGTGGAAAATACTTGACTGTCTGTGAAATGACTTTGATTTACAGCCAACATCACCACAGCATCACATTTCATCTAGAGAAAGACTTTTCAATGCTTCATGGATGATTTATTTTGAAACACCTGTCATTCATAAATATCATCTTTATATTGCTAAATCATCTGAGAGGGTTGTGATCCGTGTTTCATGTTGACTTTAAAGAATGAACAAACAGAATCATACAAATGGTGTTTGGTCTGAATCTACATGAAAACATTGCATCACTACAACCAGCACAACATTCAGATCATAAGAGGTAAACTTGTGACTTCTTCATTGTTTAATCTCTGTCGCAATTCTGTTCTCTGAATCCAACACAAAGATTCATCAACAAACCTCCAGGAGAACCGCAGCATATTCATATATTAGTCTATTATGTACTGTACAAGTATTGTGTCTGAAGCAAAAATAATATCTGTCTGTATACACAGAGAGAGAAAATTCATAAATGAACGCCTTTAGAAATCTTTGATCTTGTTTGTCTATAGAGTATATACACAGCAGGTCTGTTTTGCCTTGTTAATACTTCACAGCAGTGCGTGACACATAAACACATCAGAGGACAGAGAAGTTATTACAAACCTTCATCTGCTCATAAAACATCTGGAGATATCATTTCATGTCAGCATTCAGTCTCTTCTAGTGTGTGTGCATCTCTCACATACTGTGTACTGTATTATTTACTAGTGTTGAAGTGATAAACATTGTGTGTTTGTGAATGAATAGCCTAATTCAGGTATCAAAAGCTTAAATATTTGATTTAAGAGTTAAGGAAAAGCACATAAATGTTTTTGTAGTTATGTTTAGCAGTGAAATATATCAACAGATAGAAATGAGTTTTTCATGCGTATCATCTATGTTAAATAAAATCCTTATCCAATAATCCCAAATGACCGTCACTGCGGTCAAACCCCAGAACACATTCAACATCTGCTCAGTCAACACTTCAGGTTAGTATAATATCATTCACTTTCTTCTTTATATTCTTTCATATTTACTGTGATCTATTCTTTCATTTATCAACGTTTGATATTACTACAAATACTCCAGCATTCAGTGCAACAGTAAATCTCTTTAGTTTACTATAGTAAAGCATCTGTAACTGACCATCATTACTCTTCATCAGACCGGTAAGAGCTCATAACATGTTCTCGTGTTCAAACACAACTATCCTGGATGTAAGGAAACGACGAGATGTTTTATGACTATTTTAAAAATAATGGGGCGGTTTTCCAGACAGGGTTTAGATTAAGCCAGGACTAGGCCTTAGTTATATTATATTATATTACAAACATTCTTTGCAAAAAAAACATTACTGGAGTGCATCTTGAGTCAAAACAATGGCGCTGTTATATGTTAAGATATTGTGCAAGCTGATTTTATTTATCAAGCATTACTTAAGCACTGTCTGGGAAACAACCCCATAGACCTTAAAAATAAAACCTTTGTGGCATGAGACACTGAAAACTGTAAATAATCGTATCAGAGACGTCCATCGTGATGTATGTGTATAACAAACTCCTGCACTTTCACAATCTGAACACAAACTCAATCTATTGGCCCTTCTTCTGAAATCTCTGTAGATGCGAGTCTTGAAGCTTCAGACTTTCTATCTTCTGTTGTGAGCGGTTCAACAGCCCAAACAAATGTTAGGAGAAGTTCAAGGCAAAAAGTGCAAAACTTAAATAAGGCAAATAAAGAAAAAAAATCAAGACAGGACCACACCAGCAATGTTTTTTTGTACAGTAGTATGACCTGTTTTTGTAGTCTTTTGTGATCTTTCCAGTCGCTGCAGCAGGAATATTTTCTGGGATTAACATGGAAATGCAGGCGACAGCATCAGTAGCATCGTACAACCGAATGTCATTTGTGCGTTGAAGGCCGAGAGCAATGGATTGTGGGTAAAGAGGTGTCATAGGGCCGTGCTTTCTGACTCTTCTTCTGATTCCACTTTGCTGCTGCTGGACTCCAACAGAACCTCAGAGTTCCAGCAAGATCCTTCATCCAGGATTTCACCCAGATCCACGTTTATCACAGGAATATCCAGATCACACAACGAGTCTAGATGTGAGAGAGAATCAACCTTAAGTGCATTTCTCAAGCACATATACAGACAACACATTACATTACATTACAGCACAAACATGTGACACTGACATGTTGTGTGGATCGTTTTTGTTAAAACACGAGAATCACACGAGAAACTCCTCAGATATGAATCGAATTGCTGAACTTTCAGCTAAATGAAATTCTGCCATTATTGAATCACCTTCATAACTTTTTGTTTTTGTGATTTTCACCATGAAACATGAGAGGGAATTTCTCATTCACATCTCCTCTAAATACAACAACCGTTCAGCACATCGGTCAAGCCTTAAACAACACAAAAGCTTTAAAACATCTGTGCACTGCAAAAATTATTTCCAAGAAAAAAAATTCTTAGAATTTTTGTCCTGTTTTCAGTAAAAATGATTTAAAATCTTTCAAATTAAGATGCTTTTTCTTGATCAGCAAAATGACGAAAATAAGTCTAGTTATCAAATTTAAGTGATTTTGTGCATAAAACAAGCAAAAAAAAATCTGCCAATGAGGTAAGCAAAAAAATCTTGAACATTTTTCTTAAACGCTAAATTCAAGAACATTTTGCTTCCCCATTGGCAGATTTGTTTGCTTGTTTTATGCACAAAATCACTTAAAGGTGCAGTGTGTAAATTTTAGTGGCATCTAGTGGTGAGGTTGCGAATTGCAACCAACAGCTCAGTCCACTGCTCACCCCTCGCTTTTGAAACACATAGAGAAGCTACGGTAGCTGCCACCAGACAAACATGCCATCGTTGGAGACAACTTAGTAAAAAAAGTTTGTCTGTTAAGGGCTTCTGTAGAAACATGGCGGCACAAAATGGTGACTTCCACGTAGGGGGACCCTCAGTTTATGTAGTTAAAAAACATCTCTTTCTAAGATAATAAAAACATAACGGTTCATTAAAAAAAAGCTCTTTATATAGCCCTGATAATATAGTCTAATATAGTCTGTCAAGAGATTCTTCAAAAAATTACACACTGCACCTTTAAATTTGATAGTTTTGGTTTAAAAACTAGACTTACTTTCCTGGGCCATCCCGCTCATCAAGAAAAAGCATCCTAATTAAAGAATTTTTAGATATGTTTACTGAAAACAAGACAAAAATACTAAGAAATGTTTTTCTTGAAAATACTTTTTTGCAGTGTACTTAGTATTTTTGTATTGCTTTCAGGACAAATATCCACATAATACTTAAATCAAGATGCATTCTCTTGATTAGCAAAATGGCCCAAGAAAATAAGTCTAGTTTATAGACCAAAAATATCAAATTTAAGTGAATTTGTGCTTAAAAAAAGCAACAAAAAAGTCTTGATTTTTTTTTAATTAAGCATTTAAGAAAAATAAGTAAACTTATTTCTGGATTTTTTTTCTGGCCCCATTGGCAGATTTTTTTGTTTGTTTTATGCACAAATTCACTTAAATTTGATATTTTTGGTCTATAAAGAAAATGCATCTTGATTTAAGAATCTTTATATATATTTAAGTGCTGGGCAAAGATTAATCGCGATTAATCGCATACAAAATAAAAGTGATTTTTGGCATAATATATGAGTATGTGCTGTGTGTAATTATTATGTATAAATAAATACACACACATTCGTGTATGTATTTAAGAAACATTTACATGTTTATATATATTTATTTATATATGTTCTATATTAAAAATAAATTAAAAACAATTATACATAAGTAAAACAATTCTGAAATGAATATATGAATGTGTGTGTGGTTAAATATACACAATTATTAGACACAGTACACTCACATATATTATGCAAAAAATCACTTTTATTTTGTATGCGATTAATCGCGATTAATCTTTGCCCAGCACTACTGAAAACAAGACAAAAATACCACACAAGTAATTTTATCAGTGTGTGCAACATCAGAAAGATGCTGATCATCTCATTTTGCTTTCCACTGGAGAAGGAAACTTAGGTTATAGGTTTATAAACACATGAAGGCAAGTATATGATGACAGAATTGTCATTTGTATCTCTTGAAGTCTTTTCATGTAATGTGTAGTCAGGTGCAGGGCTGTGGATGAGGAGGAGTATCAGGATCTGAGCCATGCAGACAGCAGTGTTAATAACACAGCCAGAAGCACAAGGCAAAAACAGCAGGAACCATGTGATGTATATACAGCACAGCCAGGCGGAGGCATGACGCCGGGTGAAATAAAAAACACACGCTGCTTCTCTTACCCATCTGAGTTAAAGCCCACCGACACCCTGAGCTCAAACCGCTGCAAAATAACAACAGCGACAGCAAACAGGAGAGAAAATCCATTGAGCTGTACAGCGTTTCATATCTTTCACATATACATGTCTGCACATCTGCTGTCCATTATATTATCAGATTAAAATGCTTTAAAATATCTTTATATTTAAAAATAATGTGCTGATGTAGCTCACAGCTGATTGGTCTGTGGTCAGCAGTCAAGGTGTGGAGACTCTCATACAATTTACAAAACTATGTTTTAGTCACATTAGGTCACATTAACAACTTCACAGTAACATACTGAAAACTAACTTGTGCGGAGCCGTTATCTGACAGCGTGACGGGCGAGTTTTACCTGTCGACATACTCTCGGGTGACAATCCATCCAACAGGCCCGTCGGGTGCTCCAGAGGCTGCGGGCTCAGACCCGACGTACCCGGAGGCCGCGGAGGGGGCAGATTGGGTCTTTGACGGGGCGGTTTAGGAGTGGGCCGTGATTTGGGAAGGGTGCCCGTGAGCGAAGGGGGTGAGGAGAGAGACGGGGTGCTGGGCGTCTGACTGTGGGCGTGACCGGGGGAGGTGAGGGTGGAGCCGCCCTGCGGGTAACTGAAGCCGTACGATGAGGGAGTGCTGGGAGGGGTCGGGGACAGGCTGACGGGAGAGGGGCCAGGAGACAGGTCCGACACGCCGGCGGGTGGAGAAAACGGACCCTTGGGAGGGATGGGGGTCAATTTTTTCGAAACTGAGAGATAGAAAGAGATCAACAGAATCATCTCCGGTAGACGAGACATGATGTCCTTATTCATAGCACATTACGTTACTGTGCATTCAGACCGCCACCGGCGAGAGCGTCAATAAAAGCTCTGGCCGCCCTGCCAATGACGCTAAAGGAAAGGCGTAGTGGACGCTCTGACGCTCGAATGCATTCTCTGAACTCCCCTCAGGCGGAGGTTTCCGCCTTCCGATTGGTTGCCGCCGAACATTTACGCCTTCCGATTGGTTGCCGCCGAACCGCGTCATATCTCATTACCATAAAGTTGAGTTGAATTTCAACTCTCCTCGACGCTCACGCTGTACATGACGCGCCGCGCCCCTGCTCGCCGGAGCTCGCCGCCGGCTCTCATTGAAAATGAATGACTTCCGGCCACTTTGACGCTCTCGCCGGTGGCGGTCTGAATGCACAGTTAGACTGACAAAAGATTAACTGCATATCACGTGATCTCATGTGTAATGTTTTTCTTTTCCCTTCTTCATATTTATCATTTATATTTCAGTCAAAGTGATTTGCTAAAGGGATATTTTACTAAACGACAGAGTTAAAGGTATTCTCCATCTGTATTCCTGTATGTTTAAAAAGGTGATTGTGTCGTCTTTTAGGATTATTCTTTCATATCAGACATATACACGGCTCGTTCACACAATCGATCGTCTTTACCTTTGCGCAGTGTGTGAGGACTCTGATCTGATAACTGTATCTGTCCACCAGAGGGAGCTGTAGGTGAAATTCCTCTTTGACCAATCACAGGCGACGGCTCTCTGGTCTTAGGAGAACTGACGACACAAATAAACACAAACATCTGATTACTGCACCGAAGACAAACCATTCAAACTAACACGACAGTGAATGAAAGAATCTTGAGATTATTTGAATCATTTTTTTTAGTCATGTATCCAGTAATGTGTAAAAGTCCACCATTAGATTTGTTGTTTTTGCAGTTGTATAGTGATCATAGATCATAGTGATTATAGTTATAGGTCTCTTTATTAGAATAAAAACAGAAAATACAGGAAACTTGTATGTAGTTTTAATGGGATCATATCACGAAAATCTGAATTTTTTCCATTATTTAGTGTTATTGGGTCCCCAGTGCTTCTATCAACCTAGAAAATGTGAAAAAGATCAACCCAGTAAGTTAGTTTTGGTAAACCATTCTCCGAAAGCATGTGAATTGAAATAGCTCATTGAAATTTGGCTCCCCCTGTGATGTCAGAAGGGGATCTTATTATAATAATGCTGCCCCTTAATCTGCACTATCCAACCACATCACTGACATTTAGTACAGAGATCAGCTCATTTGCATTTTAAAGGACACACCCGGAAACAGCAAATTTCTGCTCACAAGTGCCAATTTTAAGATGTTATAATAATTTATCTGATGGATATTTTGAGCTAAAACTTCACATATGTACTCTGGGGACAGCAAAGATTTATTTTACATATTAAAGTCTTGTGAAATGTCCCCTTTAAAAACAATATAAAAGTATAAGCTGTTCTACTGAAGCAATAGCAGGCAGCTGCAGGATATCTTAAATCTAAATGAAATGAAATCCTAATTTCTAATTCTAATCGAATGACTTCAGGACTTCAGTCTCCTCAAGAAAGCTCAAGATGTGTTTCGTGCCAATAGAGGTCACACTAAATACTGACTGATGCCTGAAGAAGACATTTAGTCCTGAAAACGGTTTTATTTTTAATTTTGTGTATCTGTATTTTTTTGTTTCTATCTTAACAAAAGGAGTGAAAAATAAATATGGATGGACATTAAAATGTGCAAAAACAACAAAGCTGGTGATGGTGGCTGAAGACATCTGCACAGTACTGTATGTGTTTGTAAGTGTTGTGTATTGTATGTTAGTATGGCAGCCATACAAAGCAAAAAGAAAAATCCCTTCAGTGAAGAGTTGGGATTTTTGCTTCATTGATTTGGATAAAAGCAGTGAAGGAAACTTGATAGAGAATCATTAGTTTTGATTTCATACAGTTTTAGTCTAAGGATCAGGACTGATGTGTATTATATATACATGTATCGGTTTTATTGAGAAGGTTTTTCAATGTCTTTAAAAACTTTAAAGGTGCCAAAGAATGCATTTAAATACTATGTTAAATAGTTCTCTGATATCTACATAGAAGGTTTGTGGCAGAATCTAGAGTCAGTTTCACATGTCCATTTACAACCCTTAAAATGAAATGGTCTATTATTACTTATTTGAAAGGATCATGAATAATAATGTTGAGCTCTGCTCTGATTGGCTGTTTCTCCTTCAGTAGCTCTATGTGTGTGTAAACAGATCTTATGTTTGAGTCTGTATCAGATTTTGAGGAGTAATCAATTGTTTGAGATTGTTAATGGACGTTTATGAGTGATAAGTTTGTGTTTTTTTCAGTATGGACCTGCAAAACCTAACTCTAATGTCAATAGTAAAACTTCAGCCTAAACGCTAACATATAGCATTAACTAGCATAGAGCATTAATTCAGCAGTCACAGCTTTGTTTAGAGCGTTGTAACAACATTGTACTTAATTTAATGTGTAATTTAATGTTGGGGCGTACATCTTGACTGTAACATCACAGTTGGTGTTATGTTGAGATTGGTCTGTTTTGCAGCGCTCTTTTGAGGTTTACATAAGAAGGAGAAAACAATCGTGTTTGAAGCTCATGATATGTCATTACCATCTACACAACTCTTAGCATTCATCTGTGCCTAAATAAATACAGTTTTACATTCTACTACACGTTTAAAGGTGCAGTGTGTAACTTTTAGAAGGATCTCTTGACAGAAATGCAATATAACATACAAAACTATATTATCAGTGGTGTATAAAGACCTTTCATAATGAATCATTATGTTTTTATAACCTTTGAATGAGATGTTTTTATCTACATACACCGCGGGTCCCCTTACATGGAAGTCGCCATTTTGTGCCGCCATGTTTCTACAACGGCCCTTAAAGGGAAATTCCGCCTTGAAATGATCCTGGGGTTGGTGGCAGGCGTGTGCCGGGTTCGACCGTTCACTGGAGTTTGTTTTTGTGCTGGTCTGGCGTGACCAGTGTTGTTGCTAAACGCAAATTAGCATGTTATGGTAGCCTTCGGGGCATCAGTGCATTAAAAACGAAATCGCTATGTCTATACTACTAATAATGCTCAAAATAACCCCACACTTACACTGTAGCACAATGAGCGTCTCTATATGTAAACCGAAGCATTGAGAACTTTGCAAGTGTACAGGCAGTTTATTAAAAAGAAACACTTGCCGTTCACGTCTGGATCGCGTGTCCATGCGGGCGCCATCTTGGGAGGGCTGAACTCTCGCGTGAAAGCACAACACCTGTTCAGGGCAACAACGTTTCACGCGAGAGTTTAGTTTTCCCAAGATGGCGCCCGCATGGATATGTGATCCAGACGTGAACGGTAAATGTTTCTTTTTAATAAACTGTCTGTACACTTGCAAAGTTCTCAATGCTTCGGTTTACATATAGAGACCCTCATTGTGCTACAGTGTAAGTGTGGGGTTATTTTGAGCATTATTAGTAGTATAGACATAGCGATTTCGTTTTTAATGCACTGATGCCCCGAAGGCTACCATAACATGCTAATTTGCGTTTAGCAATAACACTGGTCACGTTAGACTAGCATGAAAACAAACTCCAGTGAACGGTCGAACTCGGTACACGTTTGTTATTAACCCTAGGATCATTTCAAGGCGGAATTTCCCTTTAACGGACAAACTTTTTTACTAAGTTGTCTCCGACAATGACATGTTTGTCCGGTGGCGGCTATGGTAGCTTCTCTATGCGTTTCGGTGAACGGTGGACTGAGCGTTGATTGCAATTCGTGACCTCACCACTAGACGCTGCTAAAATTAGCTAAAATTTACTCACTACACCTTTAACTAGGGATGCACCGAATCCAGATTTTTTAGGTTCGGCCGAATCCCGAATCCACCGTTTAAGATTCGGCCGAATCCGAACCCGAATACCGAATCCTACTTGCATCCTTATTCCATTAACACAGTAAAGCACATTAATGAAGTAAACAACGTCCACAGCAGTGTATTTTTCATTTTATTTAATTTTAACTGTACATTATGCATAATGAAAGCGATGCGTTGCGACACGTTCGTTTTTCCAATAAGCAAGCAGCTCCGCGCTGAAAACCATATTCAACTTTGAGTGAGAAGCTCCGCTCGTCAATGTCACAGTCTTCACACGGCCGTCCAATTACAGTGGAGGAGGGGCGGGACATTACCACAGCAACCAACCGGCTCACAGCTGAAGCATCACACCTACCAAGCGCTCGGCTGAAAAACAGCTGGCATTTGGCATCCTCAAGGCGTTTTCAGCCGTGTTTAAAGGTTTTGGTGTGTCCAGCCCCTTAGGCTCACCGAAAGAAAAAGCTCATCTCCACGTCAGCACCCGATGTGTGTAATCAACGGCCGCGTGACGTCGACCAGCGTAGCGCAAGCCAAGGGTTCGGTTCGGTGGAAAAAAAATCTAGGATTCGGCTGAACCCGAACCCCGTCAAAAAGCCCAGTATTCGGCCGAATCCGAATCCTGGATTCGGTGCATCCCTACCTTTAACAGAGACATTGGATGGATATTTAAACCACAAAATACTGTATTAACCTCTAAGATATCAGTATGGTTAAAAACTGATTAAAACATCACATTTTATGATACGTTTGGAATGGGATTCCCCTTATTCATTAACTCCATAACATTTTTTTGCATTTATTTATGTCTATTGTGTGTTTTATATTCCTGTTAATTCTTTGAATGTTATGTTTACTGTACATCACTTTGGTCTGCTTGATCAGTTTTTAAATGTGCTATAGAAATAAACATTGATTGATTGAACTTCAGTATAATTTCTCTCTCTACCTCCTGATGGTTCTGTTCAAGTAAAGGATTATGGGTAATTACCTAGCAACTCTGAGTCCCCTCTCTCGTACACCGGCGGCCCATGGTGGAGAAGCAGCGTGAGGGGTAAAGTTAGGGTGAGGGGCGTCATGTCGAGGCAGCACAAGCGGGGGTTTGATGTATACGGGTGGGGGGGTAGAATCAACGTGCGGCGCATGCGGGGGGTCGGCGGGCACCGAGCCCTGTTTGGACAGGTGCAGGAAACTGGGTTTAGGGTTGGAGTTGATATCTAGAGAGTTGGAGGACGTAAGGACAGGAGGAGGGGTGTAAACGGACCAGCGGGCGGACAGCGGAGGAGGAGACGGGCCGGGTTCGGGAAAGACAGGACGCGCGCAGGGCTCCGGTCGAGGGTTGGGCGAGGGGTGAGAAAACGAAAAGGAGGAAGAGAACGGGTACGGAGGGGGAGGCCTTTCCTCCTCAGGGGAGGGGCAGGCGTAACAGGAATCCGACCAATAGGACGGCGTGTCATCAGAGCTGAAAAGATTATGAAGATTGAGACATAAAGAGGAAAAAAACGCACGGCATCAGATGACGAAAATACCGTTATCTGACAGGGAAACATTGGCATGAATCTGATTCATTCTGAACTACTTTCATTAAGGGCTGCAAAACGATTAATCGCGACTACAATTAGTCATGATTAATCGTTTTGCACACCTGTACTTTCATAATATGTAAATGTAATAATATGATATGAAGATTCATGATGACTTAAGTTGTCTGCATTGAAATAAGCAGCAGTCACGTGATCAGCTCAATAGCAGCGGCGTTTCATTGAATGTCACTTCTATCGGTTCCCTCTTTTTACCTTGTTCTGTCACTACTAATCGGGGGCGGAGTCTGTGAGGGGGAGGTGGAGAGATCGCCCAGTTGCTCAGGGTTCAGCGAATCAGTGGGCGGCACGGGCGGCTGTACGCCGGGTGGGGTCGACGAACTCTTACGTGACGACGAGGAACCTCTCCGAGATACCCAGGAGGTGTCCATCACTCGCACTCCCATACTGCAACGGGGCAGACAGATTGCCAATCAGATTCCACACGACAAACAGCATGAGTGCTTCTCAATCCTTATTTCTGCATCCTCGCTTCCTTTGCGAGGACGGAGGAGCCGAAGCATTAAGTGAAAGTTCATTCTCTATTATCAAGTGCATTAAAGACCCAAGATATTTAACAAGAAAAATAAAGTTAATTGCATACTTATGTTAGAATTCATGGCCTTACTACATTAAAATTAAGATGTTCTTAAAAGGGCTGTAAAATTTATATATGTGTCTATATCACTGATCATTAATAGGTCAGTGGTCTATACATAAATCAAATATACTGTGACCATTAAATATAAATTAAATATAATTAAAGACGTGACGATATGAAGAGGGAGGAGATTTATATGTGCATTTACTTCCGGTGCATTAAAGTATTGAGATGATGGCAAAGCTCAATCGGTTTCCGGGAGCGAGGAAGCATATTGAGAAGCACCCTGAATTACATTCAAAACAACATGCAGCCAATCAGATTCCTCAAATTTGATCAACCCTTAAGCTGCAATACGGTTCTGCACAACAATGCATAATCCTATCACAGAAGGGCATCTGGTCTCAGACCCTGTTATAAATCATATGGAAATTCAGGAAAGAGTAGATGAACAGATCAAACAGAAAGGTTTCCATACCTCTGAATCTTCCTGATGCTGCAATAGCGGAATAAAAGCAGAAGCATTTAAAAGTAGAAGACAGAAGATTTAAACCCAAAGCATCTCTTATCTGGTCTGATGATGTTTATTGTTACGTTCTGCAGTTTTTCTCATACCCGTCTTTCTTGTAGAACTCCAGCATCATGTTGTCCGTGGCAACACTGAGGGGTCGTCTGTTCTGGTCCTGCACCTTGCGATCCGATTGGTCCAAGTCAGGAGACGGCATGGAGCTGTAGTTGGCGTTGTGATTGGTGTGGACGGGGCTGCCGTAGTTACCCGTAACATTAAATTCAACCTCTGTGAGAGGAAGTAACACAAGTGTTCAGCATCTGTGAATGTGTCGAGTCAGAGCGTCTGATTGGTCAAACTGTATGTCTCACCTCCAGGGAAGAACCAATCAGCATGCTGAATAACTGGCTCAATGATCCCCACGATCTGTAGTGACACTGTGGTCATGATCTCTGTAATATTTCTGGGAAAAACAACAGCGAAATTTAAGAGTATTAGTGTTAGTGTAGCGCGAGCTCGATAGGTCATGGGTTCGAATCCCAGGGAGCACACATACAGATAAATGCACTGTAAGTCACTCATTTGGGATAAAAGTGTCTCTTAAATGAATAAATGTAAAGTGTGATCGCTCACCCCTCAGTGTTCGCCCACAGCAGGTTTGGCCCCAGCACTATTGCAATGTTTCCTGCTGTCATCTTATTATAATCCTGATACTCATTTAGCTTGGCAAGAAATTTAATCAAATACCTGATGAAAAAAAAATCAATCAAGAAACAATACTGAAAACATCTTAGAAGAGCAAATCTGTTACACTTGTTTATATTAACTGAGAAACAATGGGTCTCATTCATTAAGCATGTGTACGCAAAAATTTGTGTGTGAGATGTGTGTATGGATGTTTTTACAAACAAATCACGAATCAACAAAAACTTTCCAGGGTTCCCACATCTTAGTTAACTTCAAATTTAACTTCCTTTCCAGGTCCAATACCCTCAAATTCAAGGACTAAATGTGGGGACAGATTTCAAGTAAGAGCAAGATTACATTGTGTTATCTTTTAAGATACATTGTTACAGTTCTCTTTTGAGGGAACTTGCGCTGCGTCACTGCGGTGACACTTTGGGGACGCCTCCAGATGTAAGTGCGTCTGAATGTGTATATCAAATTCAACCAATGATGAAGCTTAACCACAAAGACAGGGTGACGCGGGAGTCAGGAAGTATATCGCTATCTGAAATATAATAATTATAATAATAATAATTTATAATAATGCTGATATATAACATTTACATGATTGTATTTTATATTATATTATACAACAGTTCTTTCTGGTTCTCGAATCTGATTGGCTAAGACCTGTGCGATATTGTGCTGATATCGGCACTGTAACCTCTTCACCTTTCGTATCATTCCGCCACCTAGTGAATGGAGGTCCTAAGCAGGCTCATCTCTGAATGGAAAAACACAGACGCCCTGTTTTGAATCACTCTCCGTTTGTCTCATTAGTTTACTAGCTCATAAATCAGTCTGTGAATCCCCAATCAGAAGTATTATTCCGTCAAAGATCAGCGCTCTTGGATGTTACGTTAAACTTAATGGGAGAAATGTCTTGTCACATCGTGTGGACGATTAACACTTGGAAAGAGGAATATAAACACTCGTTTTTTTCCTGGAGCTATATTTCTTATCAGAACGCGAAAACACCGTGAAACTGCAGGTAAGTTAAGCACCGCAGCTTTTAAATGTGGACATTGATCATTTACTTTATCGTGACCTGACTATTAAAACATGTTATGAGATATGGCCACTGGTATATTTATAAGCAGCATGCAAAAACATATCTCTGGCACTTATAAAAAAAACCGTTTTATATAGTACTGACAAGAACAAAGTTTAATAATAATCGAGTGCTCGTATCACGTTAAGAATAAATGAGAAAGCAATAGTAACGTTATACAAGTAGTTTTATTAACTTTTACCTCGCGCCAAAACAATAACAACACAAAAGACACTAAATATGAATTAAAAAACAAGTACTAGTTTGATCATGACACCAAATACTGCTGATTTGATCTCATTTTGACGATCATAAACAAACAAGGCCAACATGAGAGCCAGGGTATCTCTGTCAGAGATGTAGCCCAGAGAGGGCGGTGGTCAGCGGGGCGAGTGAACACTGATGTCCGCTCATGCTTTGGTTCTCATTCGTACCGAATCTCACTAAGCAAACGTTCAAACAGGCGCTATCTTTACTAATCGACTGCAGATTTAAATATAATACATATACATTCTCGACTGAACTAATCTTAAAACTACACTTTGTGACCAAGAAACGGTAATATAAAGTAACGGCTTTTCCGTCCATTGAGTTGTTATGAGTTTCAAAGCAGCCGAAAGTTTTACCTGTCATTCTGGCCGCCCTCAAATCCGTGGCGGAAGAAGTAGTTCTCAAACAAAAAGGCTTTTAAAATAACTCCGTTGTTGTTTTCTAGTTTTCGTTTTTCAAACGTGTGCCGTCGAACTGTTGTATAAAAGCAATATCGCTCTCGGAGTCGTGTGATATAGCTCTATATCATCACGGCTGTGATTGCCTCCGGCACTCGGCCTGCGGCCTCGTGCCTCTGGCCTAATCACAGCCGTGATGATATAGAGCTATATCACACTCCTACTCGAGCGATATTGCTTAATTATACAACAGTTCGTTCTGGTTCTTGAATCTGATTGGCTAAGAGCTCTTCCCAAATGTGCGATATTGTCCTGAAAATATAACAGTAACTGCTTCACTGTTTGTATCATTCCAACACCTTCTGGTCATTTTAATATTAGTCAGGGAGGCTTCTTTAAACACGCGAGTCATTTGCTCATCTCTGACTGAAAGGCTGCTAACAGAGCAGGTGGTCTTTCTCACACACACACACACACACACACACACACACACACACACACACACACACACACACACACACACACACACACACACACACACACACACACACACACACACACACAGTTTTTAAACACTTTCCATGTGTCTCAAGCTCATGAATCAGTCTGTGCATCCCAATCGTAAGTGATTATCCCTATACCCGTCGAAGATCAGCACTCTTGTATATAAACTTAAAGGAACAGTATGTAGGATTGTGGCCAAAACTGGTACTGCAATCACAAAACTTGTGGCTAAAACTGGTACTGCAATCACACAACTGGTGGCCAACACACAACATGACAACATAAACATCAGTTGAGAGCTGCAACTCCACTTTTTAAATGACGATATCCTGGCCGGACCACTGTTGTCATTGATAGAAGTATTTGAAATTAAAATGATTTCTTAATGTCTAGTGACATATCAGGGCCATTTTATGATTCATTGATATACATTTCGTGACATATTTTTTTTACATCGCGGTTACTCTCCAGAAACGTTGCAGTGTACATGTAAATATTATGTGTCAAAATGCTAATGTTGATTTTAGTAATGGTTGGATATCTGGACTCACTTGAAGTTGTCACTGTTGGCTTTCGGCAGCTTCTCACATGTGGTTAATAACGCCTGCAGACGTTTGTCCTGATCTGGAATACTGAAATCAAACAAACGCAAACTCCTGAATAACTACACACCAGCACACAACAAACAAACTGACATAAACAAACACACTCGCTCACATTGACGCTTGTATCCACTCTTCATACAGGTCAAAGGTCAGCAGAGGTTCAGGCAGCTCACGCAGGTATGACTTCAGAGCACCTGTAGAGCACAAACACTGATCTGAGATCAGGTGAAACTGTGTGCTGCTGAATAAAACCATGAGAGAGACACCTGATCTCACCTGCGATGGCGTGAGGATCGGCTGAATACTCCTGAAAGTCCAGAACGCCACAATCTAACGACGCCTTTAATTTCTTCAGCTTAGAGGCGGATGGAGCGACTCTGAACAAACCCTGATAAAAAAATTAAAAAACACACCAGAGGAATAAATCTGTCTACTCTTCCTCTGGAAAATCCTTTCATTACATCATAGCCCTTTTCACACGAGATACACAGATAATACACAGGTAACGTGTCAGGGATTTGTGCCAGGATCATTTGATTTTGGTTCATTCACACTGCCTATGATCTTCTGGGATCTGTCAGTGCGTTCACACACATCCCGTAAAGATCTTGTAGAGACACGTGATGTAGGAGCCATACAGCTTATTGGAAGCCGTAACACGTGATGTGTAATGTAAGCTCTTATAGGATCAATTTTATAGGATCAACACGCTGTGTGAAAGGGTTTTATGAAAAGGTTTGAAGAAATGCACAGTTGAGTTTCTAGGCGTTTAGTCTTGGTGTGAAGAGGTGTGAATGTGTTCACCTCCTCCTGTAGGCCACAATCCAGCAGCATGGTCACACACGCTTCAATGGGAAATGCGATTTCTCTGCCGCTCAGACACAGATGTTCCTCCAGCGGTTTCCCATAACACGGCTTCTCCACCCACGACTCTGAAATACACACACAATATAATACGACAATCAAGATCATCTGCAAGAATAATATGAGTCATTTCATAACATCTTTATGGAGAATCAGGCTGTTTCGTATTGCTTACAGTAAAGCCCTGAGCATAGTCAGCTTTTTACATGGTCGAACGCACAGCATTGCAAAATATAGACGGTTTCATCTGACGCACGTGATACACGTCTGGATCCGAACTTTACTTCCGGTTTCGTTTTTTTAATGGTCTGACTAGTTGCTAAACTGATCTTTTGAACAAATCCTCGTCGAAAATAACAAATGTTTTGGTTTCCTATGTAATCTATGTGTTGTTTTTTGCTTGTTATATAAATAAACTACGTTTAAAGAACTTTGTTGTTATTTTTTCTTAGCAGAGTTTACCGGAAGTTATGTGCGGACCGCGACAGTCGCGTTTTTATGTTGTTACTGCTGAAACCGTCTATAGTTTATTTGACTCATACGTGTACACCAGTGGCGGCTGGTGACTTCTTTTTTTGAGGCGCACGATGCGAAGTTCGTCACAACATGTATGTAGTGTGTGGTTCATCATTTCAAAATATGTGTTCTGCGCTTTGAGAGATCGTGTGTGCATCACGTGTCATGCCAAAATAAGTGCCTGCTGCCTTGAACTTGAACTTGAAAGGAGACGCTCGCGTGTGCCAGATATTCGCACAATCTCATGCGTAATCAAAGTTTACTGTTAAGTGAGTGTCTTGCGTGTATTTAGGAAACGCAAGCGTCTCTTTTATCATAAACGGTTTTGACGCGTCTCCTGCAGGCACTTATTTTGACAAAACACGTGATGCACACAGGATCTCTCCACACGCATGACACATATTTTGGAAAAAGGGAACCACACACGTGACAATCCGAACACTTATTATGAATTAGCGCATCCTCGGAAGTGCAGTCACGAGCTGCCACTGGTGTACACAGACGTTCAACGCATGCACATTGCAACAAAATGCAATGCATCCCGCGGGCAGCATAATACATTCTCATGTAGGTGAACAATGTATGCAGGGTTTGAAAAATTGACGGTGCACATACAGTACGTGCACACTCTTCTGATTGCATCACGTGCACTCTCACGCATGCATAAAAATGGAATTATACTTAAGCCTTAAATGGCACCTATTATGCAAAATCCACGTTTACAAGGTGTTTGGACATAAATGTGTGTTGGCAGTGTGTGAACACAACCACCCTACAATGAAAAAATCCACCCCCATTTTTTAATACCCCTTAAATCAAACCAGTGTCATTAGACATGCTGTTTTGATTTTCTTATCAATGTGAGGTCACATAAAGCCCCGCCCACTTAAAATCCATCATTACCATAGTTTCCACCAGTGAGTTGTACTTTGTCCACAATATCTCAATAGAGGGATACTCAGACTGTATTAATCAGATATCTTTTAACTAAAAGTGCTCACTGTCTGCGTGTAAGGGAATGTAGCTCATTTGCATTTAAAGGTACAGACATTAAAACAGCACATTTTGGACATGATATAATAAATGAACTGTGAGGTATTTTGAGTTGAAACTTCACAGACACACACCTGAGACTTTTATTACATCTTGTAAAAAGGCCATAATAGGTGCACTTTAAGACTGAATATTTCTTCAACTTCTGGTTTCTGTTTATCACCTGCATGCAAGTATGAATTTAATTTTGATTAGGTTTAAATGAGTCTCACCCTGTTGAGCTTTAATCTGTGGCAGGATGTTCTGGAGCAGCTCTAAAGATTTCCTGTGATACTCTGCCTGGACTTCTATCAACTACACAAGCAAACACAGAAGAAGAGAGATTATTATTGGTCTGATGAAGGCAGAACTCTGGTTTGTTTTAGTAACACACTCACTGTTTGAAAGTAGTTTGCGTAGTCAATTTCTTTGGCCATGAAACTATACATGTCTGCCGAGAGCTGATCCTGAAAAATAACATGTTCATCATGAACGATGCATACTTCAGAAACATTATATATACAGCGGAACAGAGCAGTTATGTTGACGTAACAGTACACAATTTTCTGAAGATATTTATTGATACACACACACTGATGTTACACACACGGACAACACTCCAGTTTTGCAAATGCAATGTAATGAATTATGTTAATCATTGCACGCTCCATACTTTATAAAGAGTATACAGATGCACAATAAAAATAAGCCCCACCCACCCTACAGATCTCCATGCGATTGGCCGCCTCCTCCATCTCCTCCCTGAGGGCGTCGGCTTTGGCCCCCGTTGATGTTTCTTTATTGGACAGAGTAGATTTGGATGATTGGTGCCACCTATAGGTCAGAGGAGAGAATGACATCTGTTAGCATTCATATTACAGCTGCTCGGACCAGACGTATATGATCTGACACCTGCCATCTATTGAACAGAGCACAACATTATTATATTGGACAACCCTTTAATAGTAAATGCATACATAAGAGCAAGTCACTTTGTCTTAATTCTGAAGATCACACAGGCTTGGAGAAGCAAGAATAAATCAAACTTGAAAAAATGAACCAAAGTAATGATGTTTTTGTGACCTGTAACACTAATAATTTCATTTAGATATTAGATTGTAATATGACACTGGCACTGCAGGGTTTGAGTTATGGTTAGTTTATGATTTGACATAAAAACATTACATTATTGTCCTCGTTTTGTTATCCAGATGAAAACAAATCTCTGTGTATGTGTGTGTGAATGTTTCTCACCTCGCACGAGCAGAATCCATGTCCAATACCAGTTTAGCTAAATGTTTTCTCTGCTTTTGAATGTTGGGAATTTCGATCTTTGAAGAACCAGAAAAAAAGTTTTCTTTCATGAAACACTTTACATTCATTTATTTAACCAAATTGACTTACAGTGCATTATAAGCTATACATTTTGTTCAGTATGTGTGTCAAACTCATGACACATTGCTCCACCACTGACTTAATAATACAAATATTATACAAGTTTGATTACAACATTAAGTTGTGGCATACACTAGTAGTCATGGATGAGTATATTATTTTATTTACAGGGCAGAATCAACACAAACCTCAGCAAGATTATAGAGCGGATCAATGACATCTCGCTCGGTTTGGAGTTCAAACAGCAGAAGTTCTTGAGCGAGTTTGTCTTGTGTCTCTCCACAGATCTTCAGCATCTTACTGAACACAAAGACACATAAACCACATGTTTTAAAACAGAGATCAGGAATGGTTTTCGTTTATTATTGTTTAACATTTAAGATACTTTCTAACAAATTCTAGAACAAACTTTTAGCTACATAACATCACTTTCATTTATTTAATACGTTTACATGTACACAATTGAAGTGATTATCTCCAATAATCAGAGTAAAGACTTAATGGCAGTAAGATGTTTACATGACTGACTCTTCTGTTTACATGCTGTTTATATTTTCTAAGTATTCACACATAAAATGCAGAGCACAAATTAACTTACACTGTCTGCAGTTTTAATTTATTTACATTACAAAACACAATCTTATGGATGTATTTAGTTTTTCTGTGCTGTGATGAAGACAGAAATATTATGAAAGTGTTTGTAATGGTTTAATATGCCACTGTGATGTTATTTGAGCTGTTTCTGGATGAACACAGACTCCTGACAGCAAGTCGTGTTGACAGAGTTCAGGGAAAACTTTCTAATCTTTCTAAGTTTAAAATGAATTCACTCGAGGTGCGTGACTAAAACACACGTGTACTTCAGCTAGTGCGGTATAGATGCGATTAAAGTGTTTATGTGGATGCATACTGTGATTAAAAAACGTTCCTGTTTTGCTACAATTATACTTACTGCCATTATGAGCTTTATTTTATGGAAGTATTGTGCTTACATGAGGTAAAGTATAATCGCAATATTGCCAAAATCCCATAAAAAATGATGAGGCTGCATGTAAACGTTGTCATTGTGTGTTTTAATGTCATTCTTACCCCAATAGAGAATCATCGCCCAATATAGCTGCACCATCCACCAAACACTGAGCCAATGATGTTAGAGGAAGTTTCTTCTGCTCAGAGACACAAAAACACACACGTTTGTTAAGCTATAGACCCAAATACAGTACAATACAATACATTAACAGTCATTTATAATATTATAGACAGCATTTCTGATATCATTTAGTCCTTTGTGAATGATGAGAAATTGGGATGTATCTCTGGCTTTTCATTGCAAGTTTAAGTTTTAGTCATATATTGTGAAATCTATGCAGTTTAAGATGTTGAGAACTTCAATGGCATCTCACAGAAACAAATGTCTCAATTTGATCTCAATTTAATTTCTTTAATCAATACAGATCTCATCTGTGATTTGTCTGTGTGATTCTCTGTAATATTTATGATCTTCTGCAGTGATGTGAATGATAAAGCGTGTGTGAGAGAGAGAGAGAGAGAGAGAGAGAGAGAGAGAGACGTCACATGACTTACTGAAGGAGACCTGACGGACCTCTTGTCCACATCTACACCCTGCTGACCCTGCAGACATGCGGTCAGCTTCTTATGTGTGCTGTGCGTAACCTGCTTAACTAGTTCCAGACGTTTCTCCGCCTGGAGACACCACACACATGCAGACGCTCAGATATAAAACATTCACACATAAACACAAATAACATTGACATACAGTGACATCACTCACCTGGAGTAGATCTTCATTCAGAACTTCTGTTTTCTCAGCCCTGTGATAGACAGCAAACATTCATTAGCATTCAAAGAAACAAAGCATCATGGGAATCAGCACAGTAAACTTACAGTGCATGACGAATCTCTCGCTCCAGTAACAATGAATGAAAACTAACATTTACACAGTAAAGAGAGAGAGAGACAGAGACAGAGAGAGAGGAATTGAAAAATGCACAAAAATAACACAGAACCATGAGGGTTTTTTTTAATCTCATTTTAAAGACAATAAAACGCATGTCTTGTCCACCAACATTTTACTTCTTTGTTATGCAAACACAAACCTCATTTCTATGAATATAATGTGAAGAAATGCTATAGGATTTACATGAAATGTTTAATGAATCATGCAGTAAATATGAATGCATAGTGGGTGATGTGCACACGAAAATGGTCACAATCTATGTTTGTGTTCCTGAAAATACATCTTTGGGTAAAATACAACAGGATTTATCCATGATAGAGATATTTCATGTAAAGAAACAATATCAACTATCTGACCTGACCCAAACACAACTCAACCAGTAACCGGACACAATCCAGATAAAGCACACACACATATATGAACACACACACAGGGTGTCTAGATCAGACATCCCGCAAACGTAGATCTGATCACAGAATAAGTCAGTATTATATCAGACAAACATCAGTCTCTTACTCAGAATGGGCTTTGGGTTTTCGTCGGGTGGAGATCTGAAGCTTTCTCTTCCACAGATCCATGATGACTGAGACACCTTCAGTTAGAGGAAATCATCCGAAGTATGAGACCTGACCGGCAGGTATGACAACTAGCCATTTAAACTCATTGTTTCCCTTTTGATAACACACATCTGATCTGTCTGTGGTTTATAACTAATGACTGACTGACATCTATAACAATAACTAGTTTAGGTGGCCAAGGCTATGTTAGGGGGTAGATTTAGTAAATAAAAGAAACATTGAGTAACCCTGTATCACAAACGCATGAAGGAATCTCATGATTGCTAATTACTTCACATTACACATTAGATATATTTCTACTGCACTGCATGCATTACTAACACAGATGTAAAAATCATTTTAAAAATAATAAACACAGCATTTAGTTTTGTTGTGAAAACAGTGCAAACAGAAAAAGAAAGACCGATCTTTATTATAAAAGCAGTCCACAGAAATACTACACAATCTTCCAGTCTACGATGAAAACATTATGTAGTATTTGCATTGTGTGTTAATATTCTCTTAATATTTGTTTTTAAGAATGTGCTCCACTGCCGCATGTCAAAGTGTTTTATTGGAGGGAGTGAAACTAGCGTATTAAATTTGTTGTGGCACACAGGGTGGTCAATCAGATGTCAGGGGGATCCAGTGCCACCCCGGACACCTCTCAGGCTCCACAACCATTTACAGAACAAAAATGACACAATTGTCATTTTTTTGTAAATTTCTTGTATGCAGTATTAAAAACACAAAAAATCAGAAAAGACTTGCTCAAAAACTGAAAAGTAAATATGGACGGTCATTAAAACTTTGCTAAAGCTACAAAGCTGTAGTGGCCTAGGATATGAGCACAGTACTGTATATATCACCACATATCTGTGTGTTATTATTATAGATGTGACCCACAGATGGCCCTCGTGCTAAAATAACACAGATCACATCCAGATCAAGCCTGTAGAGGGCACAATATTGTGTCCTAGCCATCAAGTGATCAGATCAAAAACATAATGAGGTAACACACAGATGATGTTGTTGTTGTTGTGAGATTGACTTTATTCCAGTTTTGAGCTAATGTTATTCTCTAAAATTAACAGATTTGTCTGTATGTTATTCATAAACATTTATTAAACTGCTTTATTATTTTTGTATGTTCCTGTAGCGCAGTAGGTGGAGTGTTACAATAAAAGCACAAAGGGTTTGATTCATACTGAAACAACAAACACACACTGACAAATACATAAATCTAAATGTGTGTATATACACAGTGTTTGTTAATGTGTGTGTGCGTAGGTGTGTGTGTGCGTGTGTGTGTGTGTGTGTGTGTGTGTGTGTAAACACCACTGTTAAAAAGTTTGGTGTCATTATTTGTTCACAATCTTTTCAAAATTTTAAAATAATAGTCAATTTAAAAAAACTATGAAATGACAAAAATGTAAGTAAGGCCAGTGCTTGAATTGAGGGGGGGCTGGGGGGATCCGGGACCCCCCATAAGGCATTAGGGACCCCTATAAGAAGTCAAAATTATACTTGGGGGTCCCCTCAGATATTTTAATTTTATTAAAGATAATGCTGACAAACCTGTACATTTTTTTTGTTATGAAGGTAAATTCTGACCAAGTTTAAGTTTGTAAATTTTGGTTGCTTTTCCTTTTATCGATGTTACATAAATCATACATTTGCGTTCAAAGGTAGTAATGTGTTGCCATTTTGGATTTGCTGCTATGTCATGATGGGGACCCCCCATAAGACCAGAGCACTGACTAAGGGGATTATGTTCTCTTGTCATTTTTATTAAACAAGATCATTTTTAAACAATACTGATTTAGTTTATTCAACAAACTATACTGATAATCTCTTCTGGGTCATATCTTGATTATTAGGCCTGAGTACTTAATTTCAAAGAGATTCTGTATGTATGGGTATATATTGTTATATTGTATACAGTTTTATTCAGTCACTTTAGAGAATTTCATGAATCATTCTTTAAATGTGCTAATTAATGCATGCTTATATCATCATCTTATAGCAAAACAATTTGCACAAACTGCACAACATTATGGATTTCCTGCAAAATTGTGTAAAATCCCTAGTTCATCTCTCCATTGTTTATGAACAAGACAGTCAAAATGTTTAGCCATGTTGTCAACACAACAAGAGTACACAATTATATGTGTGAGTATTTTCTGATGTGAACTTTATGGCTACAGTTTTGATAATGATGATGATAAATAATCATGGCTGCACTTTTACCATTTCAACAGTATGAAGTTACTCATTCATGTATGTGAAATATTAATCGCAAGAGAATGGACAGAATTCACATTTACATCTTTACTTTTCTGTAAGAGAGTTACACACATTGTGGTATTGAATAAACTTCAAAATTCAAATCTCAACTTAAAATGTTCTCCTGATGCCCCAGGCTGTCAAGCAGATCCTCATCCACATCACAACATCCATAAATTTCCCTGCAATGTAGCAAATAATGACTCAGAATGTCTTTTACAGTCATCTAACACTTCACACATTCATTCCCCTTCAGTAATTTATTAAAATGTTTTTAAGGTCATATGAAGATCAGTTCAGTCCAGTGACAACTTAACTTCTGAGTGGTATATATACTGTAACTGTATACTGTGTGTGTGTGTGTGTGTACTTAAAACATAAGGAATAATTGACGACGGGCTGTTGAATTATAAGGAAATAATGCACACGCAAGGTGGTAATGCAGCACGATGCGACGCGGGTGTGCATTATTTTTTAATAATTCAAAGGACCCGAGTCAATTATTCCCTTTTATATCATGGTTACCAAAAACATTGGTCTGCTACAGCTCTGCTATATGACATATAAAATGTTATGTGTGCGGTTTACAGAAAAATAATCAACACCCATGGAATATTTCTCAGCCAATCAGAATAAAGTATTCAACAGACCTGTTGTATAAATCAAATGAATTAACATCTAGAATAAATCTACTCCTTCCTCTCAAGAAGTGTCTCTTTTAAACACTAAAATGTAAATTTCTATAACACAACCTTATACATCTTGAGATGAGACTTTACACAACTGGGTGGAGTAAACTAACAAAACCAGATCTGATGACGTAGCAGGCCAAACAATACTGTACGAGCGCGAGGTTTACACACCGTTCCTGTCAAACCACACTGAGAGAGTTTGTATATAAAGAAAAATGACATCACAATTACACTTTGTTTAAAGGTGAGCCTTCACCTGTGTTTTACTGCTGTGTGTGAAACATTCCCACTGTGAGAGACAGGTGTGCTTTTATAATACACAAACACACAATAGCCTCTTTCACACAGTAATTCTGGTAAATTACCATGAATTTACCAGAATGAATTTACCAGTAAACACAAAAATGTGCTGTTCACACATGCAGTGACGTTCCGTCTTTTTACCAGTAAGACATCATTCACACATCAAAATACCGGTATGGGGTGTGAAATATGGGGTGTGAAAGCTGAACTTTCTGCTGATGGATTTGCTAACTGACATGAGAGCTGACGTGTATACGCTCGCCTGCCGTCAGGCCAAAATCCTATATTATAGAGCCGTTAGACGTATAATTTAATGCGTTAGACGTCACGGTCACGTGTCGGAGCTGCGCCAAATGTCAGAGGCGGGGTGGCGGCGGCGTACCTGAGAAATTTATATTTTGTAATTTGCGTCTGGATAACGTACGTGTGAATTAGCGTCTGAATAACGTACTTGTGGATAACGTACGTGTGTATAAGCGTCTGAATAACTTGCGTGTGGATAACGTACGTGTGTCTAAGCGTCTGTAAAGAATTGGTATTATAGCTAGCTGCACTTCTATTGTGCCCTAAGGAAGGTTTTCAGATGGCAAATGATCACCATGGAGTCGGCATTACAAATATATCTTCATTTAGGACTATGATTATAGAAGGCTGTAGCCGTATATGTTCATAACGCAGATCTAACAGAGCAGCATTAATGAACTTGGACTATTTAATTTTAGGGTAAAAATAATGTTTCCAGACCAAAGATTACCCAAGGTATAAACCATTGTTTGTCCCGACATGTTATGCTGATTAAATATATTTTATAAATCACTAAACTTTACCAATAAAAGGCATTTCAAAATCATTGCAGCTGGATCGCAGTTAGATCCTTCAGTCCCCAAACTTTGGTGAACCACAAAGTGTTTAATGTTAACATTTATACAATAGCCGACTTGTGTACCAGTCGCAGCAGTTTGATGAAAAACCCTTTAGAATTTATGTAGGCTACACAAGAGTCTGATTTTCTCAGCAGTCTTTCTGACTGGATGGACGAATACTTTATAAATATATATTACAACATAAATATATAATATTAATAATTTAACAACACGTTTCTACAGTAGTCGAAGATTCGATGAGAAGCCTAAATTCGATAACAATCTCACAGTCGAATCGTTGCAGATGTGTTATAAAATAAGGATAATTCAATTTTGGCTAAATAAGGGTATCTGATTTCACATATAACAGCCTTCTCCCAATATATTAGTGCAGCCTATTATTATTATTATGAAAATACTTTGCAAATAATGTGTAAAAAGTAGCTTAGTTTCAATAAATATTTTTAAAGTGCATTAATAAATAAAAACGTGACAGGGCTGCATATGAGAAGGGGTTTTCATGTCATTGTGGCTATACTTTCGTCATTTTAATAATTTCTTTATTTTTTTATATCACTCGGAGTTGTGTCTTATTGTGGCTTGTGTTTTGTTCCCCTGCATGCACTTCAGGCATTTTGCACACATTTGTTCTGCATCTTGTTACTTTTGACTTTCTTTTATTTTTTATTTATTATAAAAGGCAAATTGTGATCTAGGTTAAGTCTGTAAATTTTGGATTTCTTTTGTTTATATAAATGTTGAAATGTTGCGCGATGGCCGAGGTGCTGCGCCGAATCACGCTATTTGCACACATTTGTTCTGCATCTTGTTACTTGACTTTCTTTTTTTATATATAAAAGCAAATTGTGATCTAGTTTAAGTCTGTAAATTTTGGATTTCTTTTTTTCGTTGTATAAATGTTTAAATGTTGCGCGCTGGCCGTGGACGGTGCTGCGCCAAACACGCTAATGCTCTGCGTGTCATATGAGTTCATCAAACTATAAACATAAAAACTGAGTTTTTCCGACACGTATAAATTTTAAACTGTATTTAAAAAAAGGGTGGTTATCTTGTCAAAAGTCAAAAGAGCTAAAACAGGTAAGCCATTTCTTTAAATTTCGGTGATGACATTAATAATATTTGCACCAAACATATATTTGACACTATTGTCTCTGATTTATGCTGAATATAGAGATGATCAAAGTCAAAGTAGCAAGCAAGCAGGTAGGCTATTTCTCTGCAAAATAATAAAGCGTAGCGTAGTGTCTATAAAATCAGTTGTGTTTCCTTTTAGAAATGAACGTTTAAGGAATTTTATATAAAGCTTAGTCCTTATCATTTACAATAGCCTAACTATCACAATTTGTCGTTAAGTACCGTTTTTATAATAATTACTTTGACACGCTATTTAAATTTCTAAATAAATAAGTGAAGCTGGTCTTATTTATGTTTGTGCTATTAACTATGGGTTTTAATTACCTTTAATTGTTACAATCATATAGCCTGGGTTTGAAAATGAGAGAGGTCCAGGGTTAACAAACGCTATCCCAGGAGAAAAAAATGCACTAAAATACACATTTAAGTAGTAAATGTACCATTTTGTGCACCAATTTTGTAGTTAATATACCAACATTTTATTTTTTACCTAGATCTTATGTATTCTGTCTGAACGTTTTTTGCCATTTTACACTTTGGATACACATGTCTATATGTTTTTGGGGTGGGCATTTTTATATTATTTATTAGATAACAATTTGTTATTAATTTATTGTTAGGGTGGATAATTGCTTATTATAGCATTATATTAATCCTTTTAATAAGCAATATTAGACAATATAAACAAGAACTTTTAGTGCTCGTATGAATGTTTTCAGCATGACTTTGTTAAATGCTAACTCTGAATGAAATAACTTAGCCTTCTTCATGGCCATTGTTTACATTGGCATATTTCATTTTAACCTGTTATGTAATTTTCTGATTTGTAGTGTTGAAAGCGTTTCTTACATGCATAATCATGATGATTATTGCGTGTGTCTTAAAGTTTCATCTCAGCAATAACCTGCACACGCTGAATGATGCGCCATTTGATTACTGTTTAGGTGCTGGTCACCCCGTGTTGCCATGATATTAGTACGAAAACAAAATAGGCCATAAAGAAAGAAATAAGTTAAGACCTTGTCCTTCAGAGATATCGCTAACACAAACAATGCTTACTTCATAAATTTCCCAAAGTGTCACATTATTTGCTAAACCATTAAACACAACGTCTAAAGAGGATTTTTCACAATGGGATCTGGCAACACTGCAAATGCTGCAGCCACCAGCGTCTCATTAAGCCAATCTCTGTCATTTTACACAAAACTATACAGTAAACGGTCCAAACTCAATTATATACGAGGATGCCAATGTGAGTCGTCTACTCTAAAGGTATTATTAATTCAGAAAAATTCGAATTTTATTTTTTACATGAAACATTTACCGAGGTCCGGACCTCGGTGGCCTCATAGCTGGGACACGGTTACAAACTATATAGCTGGCTTTCATTTAACACAATTAGGCTATTGGTGTTTTTATTAGTGCTTTTACTACATATAACAACAAAATTAATCAAATTAACATCAATAAAATAAAAATCCGTAGATAACTGTTTAATAACATTACTCAAAACACAAAGGATAATAACTAAAAAAAAAAACACTTTGATAAAGGCTTTAAATTAAGAAAAAAATATGCAGACGACACGGCGGAGACGTCACGTAGCTTCTCAGACAGCTTCTCACGTTCATTTTCAGGCGAAAAGGG
The DNA here is from genome assembly GCF_027580225.2 of Misgurnus anguillicaudatus. Taxonomy (NCBI): domain Eukaryota; kingdom Metazoa; phylum Chordata; class Actinopteri; order Cypriniformes; family Cobitidae; genus Misgurnus; species Misgurnus anguillicaudatus. Next base: position 37,500,509 of record NC_073340.2, on the reverse strand, counting down.
TGACGACGAGAGTCTTACGTTAATTCTTAAACGGCATATGTCACGAAATCAGTACACGACAAGGGACGCGACGATTGACACGACTGTCTGCTTAGTTAGCAAAGGAAGTTCAGCTTTCACACCCCATACACCTGTATAAAAAACTTTCTGATTGGCCCGCCCGATCTGTCAGCGCGGTCTGACGTCATCAAAATGCCGGTAATGCTATATTTTTCGTTCACACACAGCGCTTACCGGCAAATTACCGTTAATCTTACAACCTGTCTTACTGGTAAATTGGGAGCACTGATTTACCGGAAAGGTTCTGTTCACACAGGACATGTTAACTGCAATTTACCAGTAAATTACCAGTAAAGACTGTATGTGTGAAAGGGACTATTGAGTCTCACGGGTCTAATAGTGACCTCACATCAGCTCACGAAGAGAATTTTAGGACATTAGTGAGAAACTGCAGCGATGCTCATTGACATTCATCAATCAATCCTGTGAATGATACACTTGACCAGAGAGAAAGAAAACCAATACACACCCCTTCATTCTCAGCAAACACACACACACACACGTACATACATACACACACATACATACATAAAGATTATACTAATACAACAAACAGAGAGAAAGTGAGACTGACAGACAGTGAGGTCAATTTGATCTGAATACATTTTCCATTAATTTATTTATTTACTTCCACTGAAATTTATTTAAACATAAATTTATGTTTCTGAGTGAAGTGTAAACACACAAACACACACGCACACATGGACGCACATGCAAACACACACACACACACACACACACACGGTCCATTAGAGAGCGAAAGGAAACACATGCTGGTGGGACTCTGCCAACCCTGCATGAAACATATGTCACACACACACACAAGCACATACACAAACTAACACATACACACACTGTTTGTGAGATGACACAGATGCACACAGTATTTATTTATATACTTCTGTTTCATTCTGTCCTGTTCACACAGTTGAGTTATTTACAGGAGTCACAACTGAACTCACATTAAATCACTGCAGTGTGAATAGACAACAAACACAACACAACTTTCTGCTGAAGATGAGCAGAGCGGAGGAGCAAAAATCTAATTACCAAAGAAACTCACTTAACAAACTGGGTCACATCTCACACCTATACACTAAAATAACCACGGGAAAAAATATTACCTTACACTGTACGAGGAATCAGAAAATGCATAAAGATAACAGAGCATGACAGCAAGGTTCTCATTTTAAGAACAATGAAGCGCACGCCGACATCCCCCAACATTTTACTGGATTGTTACGCAAACACAAACCTCATTTCTATGAATATAATGTGAAGTAATGTGATGAGATGATGAAGTTCTACTGGTGTACTCTCAAACATACACTGTGAGGATCTGGAGACGACAAGAGAACCCAAGCGCAGACGATGTCGGGGAAGTGAACACTGTACATTTATGGACATAGAAAACACCGAAAACAAAAGCCCACGTTGGGGGCAAAACAACATTAAACATGAAATCACAAAATACTGACTTAACATATTAAACAAGACACTGATGTAACATTGAACTGATTAAACAACAAAGACTACAATTCACAATACATCAGAACACAATATACCAACACAAGACAAGAGACAAGAGGAGATTAAATAGGGAAAACCCTAAACAAGATAGCGAGGGCAACACAGGTGAGTGTGATAACTGATAATGAATAATTAACAGGGAGAACAAGGGGGCGGGGACTAAAAACGAGACACCAGAGGCACATGACCCAATATACAAGGCCATGAGCCTCCACATAGAACACGAGGCTGTCAGAACCCTGCCATCATGATAAAACATAAATATAAAACAAGACTCTTATGGCAGGATCCTGACATACACGCTGTTAAATGTTAGATCCTCTGGTTATTTATTCATAAGTAACACATTAGTTATCACAACTCATCTGGCTGATGTTGACAGAGCTTTAGTGTGTGTTTCAACAAAAATATTTTAAAACTGATTATTTTAGTGCTTTAGTAAAAAGAATTTTAATTGGTATAATGAACATTAATTAATTCTAATAAAAAATCAATTCAGTGACATATGGACAAAATAATATGAACCCCTATTGTTTAAGTGATTAATATGATTTGTGTAGGCTAAAGTGAAGAAATACATTGTGGCTATCTTTTGTTACTTTCTATTGCCTTTAGGTTACATCATGACAAAACAAGTTGTGTTCAGCAGTGGCTAGAACAAGAAATTGGTGAAACGAGTAACTTGTCATGTTTCCAAAGGGGAGCTCATTTAGCAGAAGCTGTTTGGTGTTTAATTCACCGCGGTGAGAAGCAGATTCACTACTGCAGCATCTATGAAACAACTAATGTGGGCTTTATGAAAGAAAAGGAGGTTGAGCCCCTGTTTTGCACCAAAAATACAAGCCTACCTAGCTATCGAAAACCTTTGTCTGCAATACAAACCTGTTACTTTTGCTGTGGACCACTATTATCATTCTTAAGTCAGAGACCGACCATGTCTGTAGCTATATGATGATTTATTGTGCAAATGTAAATTTAATGGAAAATACAGAACAATAATCAAAAATTCAGAAAAAATGCAACATTCTTAAAGAAAGATTACATGAGTTAAAGGGATAGTTCACCCAAAAATTAAAATTCTGTCATCATTTCCTTACTGTCATGTTGTTACAAACCTGTATAAATGTCTTTGTTTTGATGAACACAAAGGAAGATATTTTGAAAAATGTTTGTAACCAAACAGTGTTGTTTTCGTCAACAAAAACGAAAAGATTTTTTTATGACAATAATGCAACGATTACTAGCTAAAAATGGCTCTAAGTTGACTAAAACATGACGAGACGCTTTCGAGTTTTCGTTGACAAGACGAGACGAAACGAAAATGATTATAAGTCTGATGTTCACAATGCATGTCATTTCTGCCTATTTAGCGTGAAATCTGTCTGTCTTTAGCTAAAAAGTATCAGCAATGCTGCCGCTTCCCTTGTTTTGGGTACGCCCACCACCCGGCTGCCTCCATGCCGTGCACGCGCACCAGATTTCACACAACAACATCACACCTGCAGCTGTGGTGAGTTCGAAGGACCGTGGCAGTGATGCCAATAAACGGAAAAGACGAGATGATTTATGGACATACTTTCAGAATAATCCATCAGAAAGAAAAACAGGATGCGTATTGGGAGACGACGGTAAATGTGGCCACAAACTAGGTGGGAAGAATACCACCAACCTCAAGCAGCACCTTAAGGCTCATCACGCTGATATTTTTTTTAAAGGTAACTAACAAGTCATGCTGTTAACATATCATATACATTCAATTTTACTTGACTTTCGGCTTGTGACACATTTCATGGTTTAACATATCTACTTACATACCTAAGCTCATTTCCAATACTTTGTAACCTAAATTAATTTGTTAGACTACTTTTTTACTAAAATTGACTTAAACTTGACAAAAACCTTTTTGTGTTTTCATCAACTAAAACTTGACTAAAACTATCAAGTTTATAAGTGACTAAAATGAGACTGAAACTAAAAAAGACTAAGACTAAGACTAAAACTAAAAGGGCTGCCAAAAACAACACTGTATCCAAACCATTCTTGGACCCCATAGTATTCTTTTTTCCTACTTTGAAAGTAAATGGGGTCCACGAACGGTTTGGTTACAAACATTTCTCAAAATATCTTCCAAAACAAAGACATTTATACAGGTTTGTAACAACATGAGAGTGAGGAAATGATGACAGAATTTTTATTTTTGGGTGAACTATCCCTTTAATATACTAGATAATTGTGACCCTGCCTGTGAAAACCCAGCTGAAGTAGTTATTTGTGGTTTACTTCATGAAATCATTAACTTGTTATCTTTAATAATGACTGACTGAATGAGTAAGTTCATGTCAGTGATTGAAATCATAGTGAAATAAATGTTTGAAATCAAACTGTGATGCTCTTTATCTCACACTTAGATTTGAGACTTTAGTTTTGTGGTCACAGGTAAAGTCTCACATGTGTATGAGTTCGCTAGTAGTTAGCAAAAAAGTCTGCTAGCATAGTTTGCTAACTGGAGAATGTTGACAGAATCTATATCTGGACAAAAATAACATCATTCTCATTTTCAGGGATGATTAACGTAAACTATTAAATTGACTATTGGGTAACTGTAAGTGGTTGGCTATAACTATTACGGTTACTAATAAAAATGATCTCTGGAGGGCCCAAAAGTGTGTGAGCCCTTAAAATCGTATTATCTCCCTAAGTGGCACCCTTGCTGGAAAGCATTTAAAAGTTGCAAAAATCTACATCTTTAAAGGTCCAGTGTGTAATTTTTAAAAGGATCTCTTGACAGAAATGCAAAATAATATACAAAACTATATTATCAGGGGTGTATAAAGACCTTTTTATAATGAACCGTTATGTTTTCATTACCTTAAAATGAGACGTTTTTATCTACATACATCAAGGGTTCCCCTACGTGGAAGTCGCCATTTTGTGCCGCCATGTTTCTACAGAAGCCCTTAACGGACAAACTTTTTTTACTAAGTTGTCTCCGTCTATGACTTTTTTTTAGGGGGTGGCTACCGTACCTTCTCTTTGCGTTTCAAAAGCGAGGAAAGAGCAGTGAACTGAGCAAATTGGTTGCAATTCGCAACCTCACCACTAGATGCCGCTAAAATTTACACACTGCACCTTTAAAAGAGATATCAGATATTTCCCTGAGTTTCTCTCTCTGCTGTTATCAGCTCTGAATGATATCTGATCTAACAGAGCGTGATGGCTCATCAGGAATACATTAGCTATATAAAGGTTTCACACATGGGCGGGGCGTGGCAGGGTGAGGAGGGGTGGGGGTGACAATAACACTCACATTACCTGTCTGCACACCTGTCCTCTCAGGGGAATGTCCTCCGATGTGTATATGTGTGCTAACAATACTCCAGCTTCAATCAAATACACCTGCATTACTGTCACAGCAGGTTTCCTCGAGCTGCTCCCACAGGCCACATCAATAATACCATGTTTTTACAACACACACACACACACAACAGGATAACAAGACAAACTGGATGATTGAATATACACATGCATCTGTTTGGATAATATCATAGGTGTACAAGCGATCATAAGACGTAAACACAATGTGTGCTCAGACAGATTTAAACAAAGGTCTATATCACACTAAAATAAAAATATTAGTTACTTTGGTAATGCTGTGTACACATCAAACGCAAAGCATGTTCTTTGCGGGATTCAACTTCGTATCATGCGAAATTTTCACTTTAGTTGAATATTTTCAACTTGCATGAAGACGCAACAATCGCTCAAATCGAGTCATTCACATCACATCGAAGTTTGCGTCTATTCGTGTCATTGCATTGACTTTTATGTAATCTACGCACACAAAACACTGAATTCATGTTTGTGTGTATGCCCTATAACACATCTAATATCATGAAACATTTGAAAAGCAGCTTTACAGTAAAGTACAGGAATATATATATAAAAATACACTGCATTCTTGCAAATGTGCATTTCAATTTCAGCAATATAACAAAAATAATCCAACTGTAGGATTGTAAGGTTAATTTCATGACACTATTAAGCAGATATGGAAGAGATGTTTTCTCAGTTCATACTGCTCGACGTCTGTCTGCCGGGAAGAGACATTAAAACAGATGATAGATGAGTGTTTGTGCACTCATCCCACGCTGCATGGCGTCTAACTGCATTAACTGGTGTGAAGAGCGTTAGCATCAGCCGCCATCAGACCGTATCGCTTAACAGATGGAGCGAATGTGTCTGTAAGAGTCAGATCAGCCCTGCTGTGGTCAGATGATGAAGACGTCTCAGCTTCTTCACCACGTTTCAAAGTGAAGGCCAGTACAGTAATCCATCACGATACTAATAACAGTTATGAGACAACATCGATATCAATGTAAACTTAAACCATGGAGCTAATGGAAGTGTTTTCTAAATATATATCTTCTCCTGTCCAGAAGATGCTCATGATCTGAATCTGAAGATCTAGAGGAGACTTATTCAACTTCAGACGAAAAAAGAGAGAGATATATTTTATGCGAGATGAATTAAAGGGGCCATAACAAATAAGACTTTAATGAGTTTCTGGTCTACACCTCAGATCTCATTTGTTCATCTACCCGGTCTTTACGCTGGTTATGTGCGAGGACTAGTCTATCTTAAAGAGCACCAATGAATGATCTGATTCACGTTTTTTCATTTTCTTTGGTGTGTAAGTGTGTATTAGTTCATGTTATCAATATGCAAAAGGTACAAAAACCAAAGTAAACAATGATGCGAGTTATCATCTCCAATGTAAATTTCTTTTCTTGGACTACAACAAACACACAGATTGTAGGCAACAGTTTACTTCCTGGAATTGGTGATGTAGTAAAGACCGACATTATCATAATTCATCCTGCTTGGACTCACAGCCTGTAAGTTAAGTCCTGTTAGCAACCGAATCTTTCAAACACGGTAAGGAGCGTCACATTTCCTGCTGACGTCAGAGGTATTCAGGCCAATCACAACGTACAGATTAGCTGGCCAATCAGACACAGCCCTTTTCAGATCTATGAGTTTTGTACAAAATCTGTTTGTTTCAGGAAAACAGGATATCTGGAGCTACAAAAATGTATGGTATGTGGAAAATAATGTGTTTTCTAACCACTGAAACCACATTGTATTACACCAAAAACACAAATTAACATTGTTTTATAGCAATGAAATGGGTGCACTTTAATAAACTCACATGAGGTAATTTGTGCGGGATGTCAACTTGTCAATAAAGCATGTAAGTGGTGCTAAAATACATCATATAGGAACAGACATTTATAACGTGAAACAGTTTTGCAGATTGCAATCACTATGTGAAGTTGTTTAAATGTATTTTTATAAATATATGTCATCTGTAAAAGGCATAGGACCAAACAATGTTCAACAAATCATTGAACTCAGACTGAATGCAATTTTTGCCCCTCTTCTGTGAACATGTTTTGCATGCTACTGCGCAACCTGTTCACGCAGACACCATACGTCTGGATCAGCAAAGAGCAAAAACCCAAATTAACATCGGTAACTTTACTGCTATTTTCACTTTTACACTAAGGTGTAAAAGTGAAAATATAACTTTATTTATACTAAATTTGTGATCCAGTTGCTTTTGTGTGTGTGTGTGTGTGTGTGTGTGTGTAAACAGGTAACTGATGACAGCGCACAGATCCTGACCCCAGACCAGCACACATGCAGTTTCCTCTGACCTCACTCATCATATATAAAGAACACACTATACTGCAGACATCAGGAGGAGAGATGAACGTCTCGTCCACCTCAGGCTGAGATAAATGTGATGCCATTACAGAGGGTTATGAAGCTCCTGAGGAATAAATCACACATTAGCTGCTAATGTCAGGTACTAAAATAACCTGGACGAGCAACACAACGGCAGCACGGTATTTCCATTCTTCAGTGAAGGTTGTTTACAGTAATTAGTGTTGTCAATAACAAACAAACAAAACACACATAAACACGCTGCGTTCAGGAGCTCAGATAATGACTGAACTGTAAATACACCGGTAAACGTCTACCACATATAATGAAGAGGTCACTGAACAATCACAATACATTAACTCACATATAGATGCTGTCAAACCACTGAGGAACTTTCTAACATTAAACTATTTTAACTGCACTATATATTGATTTGTCTTAAGCAGTCGTTTCGTTTTACAATGCATTGACACAATAAATAAATACTCATGTTTGTATCCAGACATTTTTTTCCTCTCCAAACATTTAAACAATCTCAACTATTAGTGACTCTGATGTGTTTGTAATGCAGGTCACAGTTATAAAATACTGTATGCTACCGATGAGATAACACCGACAGTGTCAGATGAACATAATTCACATACCATAGTATTTATTTACATGATGAATTCTGAAGTTTATTTTCTTGGATCTTATGAAGACACACACGTCTCATGGCAATGCGAGAGATAAACATTGTACTGAAAGACAAAATATCCTCTCGTTTCAAACCGCATTTGACTTAATACAACTACAAAAGATGTTAAACACTGCCACATCTTAATGAACTATGATATAAAAGAAATAATACTGCGCCAAAACCAATGATGCCTTGCAGGAAATACTGTACATACAGACACTATGCTGATAGAAAGATCATATGTTTATAAGTGTACTACTATCCCAGTAATAACCAGCTCTAAAGGTGACTACATGATTCAGCTCATCTGACTATTAACATGTGTTTAAACTGCTATTCTGTTAACACGTAAAACTCACGTAAAACAGCGTTTCCAGTCTCACACAGGAACACACACATGTATATCTATAGCATAGGCCTACACATTAGCCTTAAAGTCTGTCACATGCTCCTGTCTGACATCTCAAGACACTGTATGGAGTCTGAATGAGCTGTTACCAGACGGTTATTTATTACAACACATTAACACAGTATAACCCATAATCTTTGGCAGTCATATAGTGATCAGAGAGTCGGGCGAGAGCTGTCGGTTTGAGTCTAAAGGCTGGCAAGTTGTGAATGAGGTGTCCTTCAACAATAACCCCAGTTCCTCCCCGGGCACAGCAGTGATAGCTGCCCACTGATCCGGGCGCGTGTGTGTATGTTTACTACTCACTGGGATGGGTTAAACGCAGAAGTCATAGTTCGAGTATACATTCCATACTTGTCGCTTACATGTTTCACTTTCACTTTTCTACAGTATCAGCATATTGATACACATTCAAGATAGTGACAAACATCTTCAATAGACATTTCTCTATTCAGTAAATCTGTAACAGTAAAAGTAACACCTTTAAGTAAACAATCTTAAAGCTCTTTAATCTTTAAAATCTCCACTTTAAGCACCTTTCATCATCATCTTATCAATTTACCATGAATGAAATCATCTCCATTCAACATTAAGTCATGATATGATGGTAAAATAGACTGAAGACTTTATTTTTTAAAGTGCTAAAGTATGTTGCCATCGACAGAAAACAGCAGGTGATCAACGATCAAGCATGAAACATAATACACCTAGATTGACTGTTCACCAATAACCATCTCTATAATCAATAACACCTCTTTAGGAACTGATCCAATCAACTTTTACTGCTGATACACAATAAATCGATAAATCGATCAACCACAATTTAACACAGCTTTTCTCATCAGTTCTTCTGTGTGAAACCCTCGATTACTCAACTGTGACTATTAGACTGTAATAAATATTTAAACAGAGCTGTCTGTTATTTAGTTATAGAGATTACTGCACATGAATGCTATAATAAAGCACAAAATATCTGAAGTCCGGCAACAAAACTAAATATAGACATTAATGCCAAACAATGTTAGTAATATTGATACAAAAATTATGCATGGCATCACCTAGAAATCTTTAGCGGCCTTGTCTGCACAAGTGCACATATTTTTAAATATTTAATTTTTGTATAAATATTTTTACAAACAAGTCCAGCAATATAATTTTTATTATTTTTTGCAGTCATTAAACTGTATTTTACATCACTTATCATTTATTTGCCACCCTGCTCTTAGATTTTTCTACTTCAGACATTAAAACGTCATATTAGAAAATGTATCAGTTGGCCATCCCTATACAAAAATTTGGGCTGCTATTATGTTATTAAATTTATACAGTAATTAATGCATATAAACATGTAAAGTAAAACGTCCAGCAAGACAGAATTTTATCGGTTTAGGACATCGAGAATTGGTAAAGAATTTGGCCCATCATTTGCTTCCAGTATTGACTGTAAAGTGTCTCAGTGAGAGAAATGTCTTTATGATGTCCACTTCAGGAGACACTGGTCTCAGACATTAGTCACTGATCTCCAAACCATCACCTACCTCCCTTCAACCCCTATTAATGATACAATAACATCACTTCCTGTTACCATAGTAACCAAGACCCACAACTCCATAAAAAAGAACTGGGATGCAAAAATTAAAAAATGCAAGACTCTTGCATTAAGACGAAGAAATGTGAAGTGAAATGTGAAAGCCAAACTGAAAACCATTTGTCAGAGTCAAAATTATTAATGTGACTGATGTTGTTGTCAAACTAGGTATACAAACAAGTCAAATCAAATGCAATTTAATCCTCATCCAAAAGATTTATATTATTCACACCTACAAAGATATTTTATAGTTGTTTTGCATTGCTGTAATGCAGATACACCACTGATATAGTTGGAAATGTAGACAGACAGACAGTACTGGAGCTGATGGGTTTGGGGGTCAGGACAGGTGAAGGATGAGCTGGAGGGCCCACATCAGGACCGCCCCACATATCACATCATCACAAGACCCCTATAACCCAATAGTAGCATCATACACTCAAAATAAACCAAATAAATTCGAACACCAGATGATCGCATTTTATTGCATCACATATTCAGATTTATTTATCAAAATCTATAACTTGAAGCTGTTCGTATATTTATGGCACATTGATTCAGCATTTTGAAGGTATTATAAGCTGTAAATCAGAAGGATGAAGGTGTTTTACCTGCCCACTGTCTGGTTAGCGAGCTGTCGCATTCGGTTGAATTGCTTCTTCATCTTCCTGCAATTTGTGCGTTAATCCCGATGGATGAAAAACCAGCTGACATCGCTCACTTAAAGGACAACATTCGGGAAATATTCCAATGCGCGGATCATACTGAAGAAATCCTCTCGGGTGTGCGACCATCACCTACAGAGAATTAAAAAGGCAAAAATCATCGTTTGAGGATCGCTGCTCGTCGCTCTGATACGGGATGCTCCGGTGAGCGCTGAACGCTGCTGACGAGACGCCGACATGCGCGATGCATCATGGGGAGTGTAGTTCTGACGCAAAGATTGGACTACAATCAGGGGCTGCGAGTAGCGTCTCTTTTGGCTTTACAGGATAGTATAAACTGAAGTGTAAAACTTTCAAAACATTACCAAAATTTCCATTAAAATCCACTTACAAATAAAATATGTCTAATATTCCGAATTTTTAAATAAAACAAGTAAATATTTGTAAAAAATTGTTTGCAAAAATTTAACTTTTGACTTGCAACCTGCAAGATGGCAAAACAAATGACTTTATTCTCTGGATTTAATTGTAAATATAATATCTAAATATTTTCTTGATATTGGTTTTCTGAACAGTCTTGCCATCGTGTGGATGTCGTCAGTAAGTACAGCGTCGGCGGAAAAGCAGCCTTCACTCACTGTCCAACATCGCACATAAATATTGTGTGGGTATTTCTTTCTTGTTTTCAGTACTTCTTGGGAGCAGACAGGCCGCTGAGATTGATTAATTTTTGACCGCTGAGATTAATTAATGTTTTTTTCATATCTTCGTTCTCCTCGGGTGTGTATCTTGTGCAGTGTCATTCATTGGAGCTTGTCAGGACTCTGCGCTTGCGCGTTGCGGAGTGTCATCGAGGCAACATGGCGGCGCTCGGAAAGGGTCTGTTGACCCGAGCGCTTTCTAGAGGAATAAAACCAGGAATTTGTACGAATATAATTGGGGCAAGGGCAGGTGTGTTTTTATACCTCCATGTATTCTTATCACGTGCATATGCATTATTAAAGCAGTGTTTTGTGAGTTAAAAAATACGATAACCTTCATGTCAAGATCAGTAAGCTAACGTAATAGACTACGCTAACCTCCGATGTGTTTCTAAAAAGAATTATAACTGTTTATCGCTTCGTTTATAAATTTGTGACATCTTATAGTGTTAAAAAATAGATGTTAAGTTTTTCCATGATATTGTGTGTGTCTAAAAGCTGTAACATCAGATGTTATGATATCGTTGTGTGTGTTGCAGCCTCTGGTGGTCCTCCGGGCATGTTACCCGGCCCATACCCCAAAACCCCAGAGGAGAGAGCGGCAGCAGCCAAGAAATACAACATGACACTGGAAGATTACCGTCCTTATCCTGATGATGGCTGTGGGTATGGATGTCTCTAGACACACTTCTGATTGAATGTGTATTGCTCCAAGACTTACGACTTACATACAACTTGTTCTCCTGAGTAACCGCAGTTATTGTGTATATATTTGTGTTGTTTTGCAGGTATGGTGACTACCCCATGCTGCCAGAAAGATCACAGCATGAGAGAGACCCATGGTATCAGTGGGACCATCCGGATCTGAGGAGGAACTGGGGAGAACCTGTAAACTTCCACTGCTTACTCTTGAGTGATGAACTGAATTAAAAGGGACATTTACAAGACTTTTTAAGATGCCAAATAAATCTTTGGTGTCCTCAGAGTACATATGTGAAGTTTTAGCTCAAAATACCCCTCAGATAATTTATTATAGCATGTTAAAATTGACACTTTGTAGGTGTGAGCAAATTTGTGCAGTTTTTGGAATCTTTAAAATGCAAATGAGCTGATCTCTGCACTAAATAACAGTGATGTAGTTGGATAGTGCAGCTTAAGGGGGTGGTATTATTATAAGAAGATCCCCTTCTGACATCACAAGGGGACCTATTTTTACATGCTTGCAGAGAATGGTTTACCAAAACTAAGTTACTGGGTTGATCTTTACAACGTTTTCTAGGTTGATAGAAGACTGGGGACCCAGTTATAGCACTTAATCTTGGAAAAAGTCAGATTTTCATGATATGTCTCCTTTAATTCTGTAACTTGAAATTGTGAAGTAGATGTATGGATGTGGTTGTTCAGTGATACAACGTATCATGTTGGTGTTTCAGATTCACTGGGACTTTGACATGTACATCAGGAACAGAGTGGACACATCTCCAAGTCCGGTGGACTGGAGGACAATGTGCAAACATCTTTTTGGTTTCTTTGGCTTCATGATGCTGATGTTTGGACTGGGTGAGATGTATCCTTCTTACCAACCTGTGGTAAGTGCTGGAAGAATATTCAACTCATGCTGTAGGAAATAATGGACAACTGATAATTTTCAAGTTTAAAAAAAGTTTTAAAATGGAATAAACATAAAATTTGGAATAAAATTAGTAAATAAAGAGCCAATGAATTTGACTTCAATGTGATTTCTGAATAAAGTAGAATGCCAGGCTAAAATGTAAGCCAGCACTTAATAATTAAATAATTCATTTTTCACTTAAGTTTATATTTTGTGTCCACTTTGTTCTCTTTTGTTGTTTGTTTCTGTTGACTAACCGTTGATCTCTCTTTTCTCAGGCACCCAAACAGTATCCCTACAATGACCTGTATCTGGAGAGAGGTGGAGACCCTGATAAAGAACCAGAACCTCCCAAACATTATGAAATCTAATCCTTCCTTGTTCTATAACATGTGTATATTTCTCTCTAATAAAGTTATTAAACATAAAGATAAATTGTCATCTTTACAACACTTAACAGCTCATTAAAATAAGACTAGTTAGATCCTGTCAGAATGGCTTTCAGCAGTGCAGTTCCTGCCCAACACAGTCTACATCTGTAATAAAGAAGTAACAGGCTGTCATACCATTAATTGTCTAAGCTCCTTTAACACCACACTGTAAACAATTCCTTGGTGCACTTAAATGTTTAAGTTTAAACATCTTAAAGTTGACATCTTAAGTCATGTCAACTTTTTTTGACTAGTTAGAAGTTGCTATAAATTATAAAAATAAAGTTGTAGAAACTTAAGCACATTTAGCTTATTGGTTTTATATATACAAACTTCTAATTAGTCAAGAAAGTTAAAATGACTTGTTATTTCAAGTTGTTTAAACTTAAACATTTAAGTGCAACAAGGTTTTTTCTTAACACTGCACTAAACTCGGATTTTATTAACTCGGAAATTTATTTCCACTATACAAGTACTGCAAAATACTAAAATGATCAAATTAATGCTGGTAATAAATAGAATTCCTTATTCTATCCAAATAACTTCTATCCCAGTATTTTGGGTTTGGTATTACAACAGCAAACAACACAGAAAATGAAACAACCAACAATGAGAGTATTTAGTATTTTTTATGGTGATGTTAAAAAAAAGTTAGCTAAATTCTTATTCATTATAAAATACATGAAAAATATTTGCATTAATGCATTTCTTTTCTGATATTGCATCAGCAGTGAGACGGTTTAGCGTTTAAGTATAAAGCATCCGTCTCGGCCGCCGTACTGGACTACACTTCCGCCTTGACTACATTTCCCATGAATGACGCAAGCAGCGCGTCTAAACTCTCACTAACACACAAACGAGACGAATTATTACACACAGCCGTAAGTACACACATATCACTGACTATATTTTGGCGTTTTGAGGATAAACTCTAGACTGTGATGTTTTATTGTGTGCGTCTGTGGTCTGTTTGTGTGTGTTTAAAGTGCAGACACTGAGCATAAGGCTAATGCTAACGGGAACAGTAGCTGATCAGGAAATCAAAACTGATTATAAACATTCACTGCTGCTCAACACTACATTTATTACATGTACAGACGGGTTTATAAAGACATTAATGTGAGAGATCAGATCATGAGAGTCAGTGACAGCACACATACGTGAGTTTAGTGCTTCATTTCTCAAGTGTGTGAACATACTGATCATATATCAGCAGTTCAGTGATATAATCTGTGATAATAGGAGTTTAAGGTTAATCTGGGATGGCATGACATTGACATGGTTATTTGTTACTAGAGAGGAATTGACGTTTCAGCACAGCAGCTGCATGTTAATTCATGTGTAAATCACCTGTTGTGTAAACCATCTGAAGGCTGTTCTTGTCTTATAAGAGGCTTGGAGGAAGATGAGGATAAAGGAGATACTAAGGACAGCGACCCAAGCATGGAGTCCTGCAAAACAACATCCAGCACACCTGGCTCTGGGTAAATGTGGGCCTAGATCTCAAATACTCTTGTTGGCATGTTCTGTAATGATGACGTTTGATTTTCTCTTCCTGATGGTGTACAGGTACTGCTGCCCAGCAGCTGGACGCTTCCTTCAACACCAGCTCTGCGCTGGAGATCTTCGAGATGGATTTTGCTGATACATCCATGGACATGAAGCTCAGAGGATCTCTGCCCACCTCCAGCAGGTGAGTCCTTCTCATACAGGTGAAGCTGTGGAAGTGGTGAGAAATTCCCACAGATATACACTCAAACTATTTATGAAGATGTGAAAATCAAATAAAGTATGTGATATGAAATATTTGTGATGATGAGGGATTTATGAATGCTGTTCTTTGATAATGGATTGCTGTATTTGGGTGATTCTCACGAAAACTTGGTTTTTAAAATGTCAAGCATGAAAATGTAAAAATTGCTTAAATTTACGTTTTTTTCCCACCAGACATTGAAAAACAAAGTCTGGAGTAAATGGGAACATTAATTTAAAAACTTTTACTTATCATTTAACACTTTTTGTAACATAATTTAAAAAATAAGTCCTAAAAAATCTCATTACCGCAACAGTCAGAAAACATCAACACTGACATATTTTCAAAATGACATGACAAACCTGAAAGAACATAATTTGGAGATTCTGCACATGCATTTAAAATCAAAGTATTATGCTTCTATTAATTAAATTAACATTTAATAAGCATCTGTTGTGGTAATGATAATCAAAATGTCGTGTAAGCATTCTGACAAGACAATATTTCATATTAACTGTAAAAAAATGATCTTACCTGGTAGCCATCATGAAGTAACTGGTCCATGTGCTTGGTCACTCAAAATCAAACTTTATTAAAATTCTGTATGTGTGCTTAAACTGTTCTCAAAAAGTGTTGCGGAGGATGAGAACATCAGGCATGGACACATCATTTTCCTAATTTTTCTTCATTATTACTATACATGAATATTCAGTAAATATTTTTTTTGTCATCTAAAGTAGTCTAGCAAAACATCCATTTATTTTTTTCCTTAATATTTTTGTGTTCATTTGATTAAATTACAGCATAACGCATGTTCAAACACAGCCGGACACATTGCGGTAATGAGAATTTCAGCAGAAAATGAGATAAAATGTACAATTATAAATTCTTATGTTGAAATCACACATTGTGCAAGGTAGAACACAGTATTGTGTTAATTCTGATGCTTTTTAATGTTACTATATTACACATTTTAAAGCTAAAATCATTAGTGCCGTGGTGTTTCAATGGTTTCGTGAGAATCACCCGTATATTAAATGTAAACATCAAATCAATCACATGACTTAATGATTTAATGAATTTTGTATAAACACAGCTTATATCTTGAAGACGGTATCACATTTTAGTGGTTTTGAAACCTTGGCTGTTTAAAACCTGGTTATACCTTGAAACTGCTAAGCGGGCCATGCCTACTAACATGGTTCATACATCCATTACATCCATTTCCCATACAGATTAACTGAGTGCACATGAAACAATTGATGTGTCGTGCAAATAAGAGGTAAAATCCATACATGTATTTGGTTCCTTTTTTTTGTGGGCGCCCTGTAACGACCCCTGCAAAATGCTGCCCATGTTAGAAAAAAATTGATATGATTGGAAATATGTGCATCTTTCAGTAATTAACTGAGTGAGAATTTGATGTTAAAGTGGACTAAAGGGAAAATACAGAAGTACAATGTTTGCCGGATTTCTCTTTGTTTAAAGCTGTTGTCAAAGGCATTTTTGTAAAGGCATCACTTATATTCTGTATATGTGTTTGTGTTGAATTATCTATAAAATACAGTGTTTGTTCCATTTAATGAAAAAATAGCTGTTTTTGAGACGCAAGGTTTCAATCCGACTGTGACAATATGCATTATATTCATAACAAGATGAGTCCGCCCATCCATACAGTGGCACTTTATGAGGAAAGAAGAAAAAAATGAATGTCTAATCCCTCACTTTTTCTAGTTATGTAAGGTTAAAAATACATATTTTGTCAGTAACTTAACTAAGGTTTACTACAATGTGATCCCAAAATGTGTTTTTTTATATGGCAATATAATACCAATATACTGGTTGGAAAGTGGAAAATGAATTTTAGCTGATATCGCCCACCTCTACTAACAAGTAGTTTGTGTTGATTTGTTTAGCATGTTGTTAAATGCCATATTTTCCCTCAGGTTATTTGTTTGTTTTTGCAGTTATTTGTTTATTCCAAGTGCATGAAGTGTTCAAACATCAGGGTGAGATTTAAGTGTAGATGTATTCCTGTCGGGTTAATGTTAGTGCGTCTGTGTACAGGTTTCACAGTTTGATTTGGACAGCGTTTGATACGGAGGGTAAACATTTATCTGGGTGCCTGATTGGAGGCAGCGAGAACGGAAGCGTGACCGTCTACAGTCCGGACGCTATTCTGAGCGCAGGAGACGACGCCGTGATCGGACAGTCCAACAAACACACGGGTCCTGTGCGAGCGCTCGACTACAACCGCTTCCAGGTAATGTTCACCGTGAAGCTTGCGTCAATCAGATGTATCTCTGATGATGATGATCATTTACTGGATTTGATCTTGTGTTTCAGAGTAATCTCATCGCCTCAGGAGCCAACGATTCTGAAATATACATCTGGGACTTAAACAGTTTCAGTAATCCGATGACACCAGGAGCAAAATCACAGGTAGAATTGTAAAATTTGTTAACGTGCGTATACGTGATGTCATTGCACTTATAATGTCATTTGATGGAAAGTGAAAACATTTGTTTCTTTGTTCCTTTAGCTCTGTGAGGTAAGATGAAGTTTTGGTGAAAGTGTGTATGTGGTGTGTGTTGGTTTGGTTTTGGTTTGGGTTCAAATGTTTGGATTACCTTCTTCACTAACATCTCATTCTGACTCATTTTTTGGAGAATAAAATTTTTTGTAAATGCATTGCTGAAGGTTTGTGCTACACAGATGTAAGCGTGTCTGAGGCTGTGTGTTGTGTGTGTTTGCAGCCAGCAGAGGACGTCAGCGTGGTAGCGTGGAACAGTCAGGTGCAGCACATCCTGGCATCCGCCAATCCCAGCGGAAAAGCCGTAGTGTGGGATCTGAGGAAGAACGAACCTATCATTAAAATCAGTGACCACAGCAACAGGGTACGAGAGCTATGAACATCAGATTAAAGCATCTTCATGTGTACTGTTTAGACTGGGTCACATTTCAAATGTGTCTGGAAAGACAGTTAAATATAATTCAGCATAATTTCTCATCAAAGGCATATGATTTGTTGGTTAGATTCACTGTTCTGGGATGTTGTGGCATCCGGACGTGGCCACTCAGCTGGTTTTAGCATCAGAGGATGACAGACTTCCTGTGATACAGATGTGGGACCTTCGGTTTGCAACCTCACCACTTAAAGTTCTGGAGAACCACACCAGGTAAAGATCCATTAAAGCCTGAGTGTGTGATTGCTTCAGTTTAAACTGATTCACGAGATCCTTTTTATCTTTCAGAGGGATTCTTTCAATCTCGTGGAGTCAGGCCGACCCTGAGCTGCTGCTGAGCAGTGGGAAAGACAATCGCATCTTGTGCTGGAACCCAAACACTGCGGAGGTCAGTCCTACCTGCGTCGTCACGAGAGTTTTATTTATTGGTTTTTTATCTTTGAATAAACAAAACAAGAACCGACACCGCATTTCAAATATACAACTACTTATATGCAATACATCTGCTACATAACATAGCAAAGATACATTTTTATAAGTTCAGCTATAAAATATTATATCAGCTAAAAACTTCACAGCATCACAATAGACAGTCTGTCATGAAAATCACATTTGTTGACCAGCCTCATGTTCTGCAGGTGATTTACGAGCTGCCGACAGCCAATCAGTGGTGTTTTGACGTGCAATGGTGTCCTCGTAACCCCGCCCTCCTGTCAGCTGCATCATTTGATGGGCGGATCTGCGTGTACTCTATTATGGGAGGGCGTCTTCAACAGCATCAACACAGTACAGTGGATCAGGTATCATCACAATAGTTAGCGTTTTAAGGTTTGCAAAGATAAACTCTGACGTTGATGTGCTTCACGAGTCTTGTCATATTTGACAAATGTTGTGCGTAAATTATTTGATCTCTAGATCTCCGCTTCATTCGACACCAACGACCCATTTGGAACGGGTCAGACTCTTCCACCTTTACAGGTTCCTCAGCCCACAGTAGAGACCACCATCATCCCTCCTCTGACGAAGCCGCCTAAGTGGGTACGGAGGCCCGTAGGCGCTTCATTCGCTGTGAGTATCTCGATGTTTCACATGTCCTTCTCTTTATGTTTCCAGTGTAGTTACTTCTTTTAATCCACTTTTCTCTCTTATAGTTCGGTGGGAAACTGATAACATTTGAGAACCCTAAACAGCAGCAGCAGCAGTCGACCCAGCCGATCCCTCATCACGTGTACGTCAGTCAGGTGACCACAGAGACGGAGTTTCTGGAGCGCTCGACCGAGCTGCAGTCGGCCCTACAGTCCGGATCTTTCTCCAGCTACTGTCAGAAGAAGATGAAGAGCGCACCCTCCGATGCCGAGCAGGACATATGGAAATTCCTCATGGTATACGATTGTGTTCATAAGATATTACAAATATATCAGGTTTACATGCTTAATGATCTGTAGAAAGTGTTTGTCATGGTGCTGGTTGTTTTTAACAGGTGAACTTTGAAGACGAAGCTCGTGTGAAGTTCTTGAAGCTGTTGGGTTTTAGTAAAGATGAGCTGCAGAAGAAGGTCCACCATCTTTCTGAGTCTTTTTTCTTATCATTAATTTGCATGACATGTCCTCGATGTTACGAGACTCAAATTTAAATCATTACTTGCACTGCAAAAAAGGACTTTCTTGTCTTGTTTTCAGTACAAATATCAAAAAATTCTTAAATCAAGATGCAAGATGAGCAAAATAACCTAAGAAAATTAATCTAGTTTTTAGACAAAAAGATATCAGATTTAAGTGAATTTGTTCATAAAACAAACAAAAAAAATCTGCCAGCGGGGTGAGAAATATTTTTTTCTAAAACACTTTATTCAAGAAAGTTTCTTTTACTCCATTGGCAGATTTTTTGCTTGTTTTAAGCACACATTTTATATTTTTGTCTAAAAACTAGATTTATTTTTTTAGGTCATTTTGCTCATCAAGAAAATGGATCTTGATGCAAGGCAAGTTTATTTAAATAGCACATTTCGGTCATTCAAAGTGCTTTACATAGAAATGAGAAAACAGTATATAAGAGAGAAAAATTTATTTAAATTTTATATATTTAAGTTTATATATTTAAATATATTTAATTAAAAAAAGAGAGACACACAATAAAATCACAATAAAAACAAAGAAATTCTAAATAATTAGATATTTTACTGAAAACAAGACAAAAATACTATGTAAGAAAGTAATTTTTTGCTGTGCATTTTTGCATGATATATATTCCTTTGATTCGTTTTTTCTTCAGATCTCTGCATGTTTGGGAAGGAACCTGCAGCCCAATGGTTTAGATGTGAATGCTTTGACTGAAAAGATGCAGTCGCTTTCTGATCAGGTCAGTTCTGATTGCACACATGCTTCACTCGGTACCATTTGCTGCCTGTGCTCAGAGGTGACGTCTTTGGCTTTCTCATCCAATCAGATGGCAGATGAATCGGGCGTCGCTGGTGGTGATTCCCATGCAGATTTCTTTACTCAGCTTCCTAGGAAAGAGAAAGAATCATACCGCATCCCTGTGTCCTCAGGTGAGCGTCTTACTAACAGATACTCAATTTTAAGGGGCGGTTTCCCGGACAGGGTTTAGACTAGTCCAAGACTAAAATATTGTAAGAGCTTTCTGAACTGAAAACAACTTCCACTTACATATCTTAAAATACATCGGTGTCCTTTGTTTTACCTCAAAATGCACACAGGTAATGTTTTTAGTAAGGCATGTTTGTTAAAACTAGTTATATTTCCTAATTAAACTAAGGCCTTAAAAAAGGCCTAGTCCCTGTCCGGGAAACTACCCCTAAGTTATGTATCCACACCTAAAGCTGCTGTAATATTATATGATGTTGTGTGTAGACACGGATGGATTGATCAGTCAGGCCCTGCTGGTCGGTAACTTTGAGGGAGCCGTGGATCTGTGTTTAAATGACGGACGTTTCGCTGAAGCCATCCTCCTGTCGATCAGCGGAGGGGAGGAGCTACTGAAGAAGACCCAGCAGCGGTACCTCAAGCAACAAACCAACAGTGTCTCCATGGTAACGGCGATTTACCGGATCATCCTACTGTAATGTCAGAACTGTCACTGTCTGTACCACGTAGATGTTATTATTGTTGGAGGCAGGTGAGTTACTGTCCTCACAGATGTGTGGTGTGTTATTCTCAGTTAATCTCATCAGTGGTGACACAGAACTGGCGTGATATCGTTCAGAGCTGTCAGCTGGATAACTGGAAGGAAGCGTTAGCCGCCCTGCTCACGTATGCCAACCCAGAAGAGTTTGCACCTCTGTGTGGTGAGATTCTTGCAGTCTTATCCAAAACTGGTTATAGTTGCAATGTTATTTTTCACGTTGCTAAATGAATTCGGTTCACGTGTGACTTTAAACACACTCATCTGATCTGATTAGAGAGTTTTGACACGTGCATGTGCTGTTATTAATGTGTGTGTGTGTTTATGTGTACGCAGATACTCTCGGCTCTCGTCTGGAGGCTGAAGCGACAGAGAAACGATGTCTACAGGCGTGTCTGTGTTATATCTGCTCTGGAAACATCGAGCGTCTGGTGGAGTGTTGGACGTTTCAGAGAGATTGTTCTTCTCCTCTTACACTGGAGGTCAATGTCCCACACACATCAGTACAATGACTCGTCTTCACATCAGGATTTAGACACACTGCTCATTATTCAGAGTTCCCACAGGTCCTTGAAATTCTTAAAAGTTTGTAAATCTGGGGGGGGGGGGTCAAGGCCCTGGAAAGTTTTTGAAAATATACATACAGTAGATACAGGTCATTGAAGTGCTTGAATCTAATTTATGCAAGATGTTTTCTGAAAAAAATCCATATTATTTCCTGTGTAGTGTATCTCCTGTATGTGAATGTTGATTCATACCAAAATGTTTTTTTGCATAGTTGTGTTTGACACATGAAAACGTCTCGGGTTACGTTTGTGACTGTTGTTCCCTGAGAAGGGAACGAGACGCTGCGTCTCTCTTGACATACTTCCTGCGTCCCTGTAACGCCGTCTTTGGCAATATTTCAGATAGCGATATACTTCCTGATTCCGCGTCACCCTGTCTTTGTGGTTAAGCCTCATTATTGGTTGATTTTGATATACACATTCAGACGCACTTACCCCTGGAGACGTCCCCAAAGTGTCACCGCAGTGACGCACCGCGAGTTCCCTCGAAAGAGAACTGTAACAATGTATCTTAAAAGATAACACAATGTAACCTTGCTCTCACTTGAAATGTGTCCCAACATTTAGTCCTTGAATTTGAGGGTAGTGGACCTGGAAAGTCCTTGAATTTAAAGTTAACTAAGGTGTGGGAACCCTGAATATTACAAATACTAATATTTGCGTGGGCTGTGTGTTTAAATCCTGACATGTGTCTTATGTGTGCAGGATCTGGTGGAGAAGGTGATGATTCTGCGTAAATCAATCGAGCGTTTGCGCAGCGGTGAAGTTTGTGTTCGGAGCTCAGCGCTGACAGAAAAACTCATCCAATATTCCAGCATTCTGGCATCACAGGGAAGTTTGACTGCTGCGCTCAGCTACCTGCCCGAAAACTCCGACCAGGTATATCACACAAAATTCACTTAAATCATCACAGATAAACAAACTGTAATGTTTTAGTGATGCTTGCTGTAATAACTAAGAATGAAACTTTAGTGTCTCACACTGATGGACATGCAAACATAAATGAAGCTTAAATCATGCAGCATACGGCGGAAATATGATGCTACTTTTCTTTACATGGTAATGATTTAGCGTACCCTAGAGACTGCATAAAAATGCGCTAATGCTCGCCCACAACACTATACACACCGAACTCGTGTTTGGTTAAATTTTCAAATGTAGTTGTCATAAGTGAATTGATTTATTTTGTGTGTTTGTGCTGTAGCCGGGTGTAAGGATGTTGAGAGAAAGATTGTCTCGTGCAAAGGGTGAGATACTGCAGAGACAACAACCATCAGGACCAGCAGGAGGAGCCAAACCATCAAGCATTACAAACACACACGCACCATCGGCAGCCACAACACACACACAGGTGAGACTCACCCAACTCTGAGGTGATGATGTCACATGTTCATGTGCACGACTGTCCTCTGAGGTTTTGTGTACTGAGCAGGGACTTTGATATAAATCTGTGATTATATGATCATGTTGACAGTCATGAACGGTTGTTTGCTTTCTGATGGCCTTGTGGAGTCTTATTGTGTAAGATGGCTGTTGTACAATGTGACTGCGGTTTACGCGGGGTCATTACACTGTGAACGGTTGAGCTGTCAGATTTTTTACAGTGTGCAAAAATACTGTAATATTCACAAGACATTTTCATTTCTTCAGGAGACTCAATTCATCAGTGTATATTATTTTAAAAAATCATGCTAATATGATAAAATCTGTATTGTAATCTAATGTTGTACTCGTGAATGTGTCACATTTCGGTGTCATTTTGTCATTCAGGGGCAGTACCCACCTTCAGTGCCTTCTCAGATGCCCATGCCAGGGCAACAGCCAATGCCACGTCTCTTTACCCCTCAGCAGGTTCCTGATTCTGGCCCTGCTGGAGTTTCACGCCCGGGTTTGAGACCGGCATACCCGCAACACCCGGCCACAGCGTCAGGTAATGGTCAATTAATCAATTATTTTGACTTATTTTGGCCAATAATCACCCCTTCTTTAAGCAGTCTTGTTCGTAGTTTTGTTAATAATATTCTTTAATCATTTGCCTTGTATTTCTAATCTTGGACTTCCAGGTTTTCCCCCCTCTCAGCCATTCACATCGCAGTCAGGACCTCTGGGTGCACCTGTTGGTTTTATGTCTGGTCCACAGATGCCCCCCTCCAGCCTGTCAGGCCCCTCTGTTGCCCCCTCATCTCCACCAGGACCCCTGATGCCAAGTAACGTCCCGAGAATGGGTGCCCCACCTGCGCCAGGATTCATTTCACCCACCTCTATGCCAGGAGGAGCACCTGTATTTCCAACAGCGCAGCACGCTCATGGCCCTGCGCCGTATCCACCTTTAGGCTCGGGGTATCCACAGGGGGGTCCGGGAGCTCCGGGGGCCAAAAGTTTCAGTTCTGCTGGTGTCCATCCTCCACCTACAGGTAAAGCACACAGAGATGTACTGTACACCTGTCTGTGTAGAATATCAATTCATTCTTTTATATCTATGAAGAGTTAGCGGTACAGGTGCTTTTCATCACAGCTGGTGTAATTTGAAGTGTTTTCTTTTAATAATTTGATTTGCAGGAGTCATGCCATGGCTGAGATATTACAGAGATGAGGAAGGTGAAGGGGATTGTGTGTGTGTGTGTGTGTGTGTGTGTGTGTGTGTGTGTGTCGTTTTATGAGGACTTTCCTTTTTTATGGAGCCTAGTAATCATTTCTATTGCTTTACAGAGCTTTTTGTTTTTTTACCTCTTTAATAAAACACAATTGATTGTTTTTCCTCATAAACCATGTTTACATCGTTGTGTGTGTGTGTGTGTGTGTGTGTGTGTGTGTTAGGGATGGGACGATTACCTGTTTCACGATTAACCACCATAAAATGTCCTGATGGTTAGTATTATCGTTTAAATTTAATTATCAATACAACCGTGTTTGATTACTGTGATTTTGAAAACTCGCAGTAAATCCTTTCATACCGTCTCATCCCTAGTGTGTGTGTTTCAGTAAGGTTCAGTACTAGTGTGTGTTTAATGTTTGAGATGAAAAGCAACACTTTCTATAATGCTCTTTCTGATGGTCGAATGTTAGCCAATGTTGTCCTTTGATAGAGAGAGGATCATGGGAAATAATCTCTAAACTGCTCAGTGCTGGGTTTGCTGTGTGGATTTACATGATCAGAGGTGTAAAGTACTCAAATATTTTAACTTTACTCTAGTAAATGTTTTATGTATGTGTACTTTATCACAGTGTTTTTCATTGGCAAACTTTTGCTTACCTACATTCTGATGCATAATACTTTACTTTTACTAGACTATCAAGATGTTTTTTACCTTTAATACTTAAATACATTAAAATCTAGTACTAACTTGTGTGTACTTTTACTTTTATATTTAGTATTACTTGAGTAAAAGTACTTAAGTACTAGATTTTTTTATGTAATTAATTATTAAAAGATATTTTTTGTGAAATGTAGTGGAATAAAACATTTGATATTATGCTTTTAAATATTAAAGTTAAAGAAAAACACCCTGATAAAGTACAGATATATGAAAAATGTCCTTTTAATAAAGTAAATACTTGAGTACTTTGCACTTCTGTACGTTATGTAATAATCTCTCCAATATTTAACTCGCACTAAAGAGACAAACAGTCACACTTAAAAAGGAAACATCTAAGTATGACTTAAGTGTGACTTAAATTTTGTTAAACCTCTTCATTTGTAAGGGATTACTTAATTTCAGTCATTATTGCAAAATAAACACAGACGGGGTATTTTAGGATTAGGTCTTGTATCATCTGTCTCTCTCTCTCTCTCAGGTGTTCAGGACGGGTGGAACGACCCTCCAGCTTTACGCGCAGCTTCACGGAACCGGAAGGTGACAGTATTCAATATATAATCATTATTTTATAGCTCTTCACTATATACAGCCACACAAAACCACTCCTTTTTGCCCTTTAATCATCATTTTTACTTGAATTGTGACCATTTCAGTCCAGTGTCTGTTAAATTTTAACAAAAGTAAACCTCAGGAGTGACACAAAGTCACCCAACAGCATTGTAATGGGTCATGTCATGCTCTAGATCTATGAGAGATGTGATTTAAAACAGGATCTGTTCCAAGATTACATGTAAAAAGTGTCATTATAAATGTAATCGGTATTATTGAGTGTCTTTAAATTTACTGACGTGTGTGTGTTGTATAGTTATCAGAGAACTACACCCCTCCTGCCCCCATCACCGCCCCTGTGATGGGTTATCCTGTAGAAGCCCCTGTGTCTCAGGACAGAGTTCAGGTGCCACCCGGTGCCCCTCAGGAGCCCAACATACGGGTGAGAAAACTCTTTGTGTCATGTGATCTCATGTGTTTGTGATTTAATTGACAGTGTATGATTTAATCTATGTGTGTGTGTTTCAGTCTTTGCGTCAGCTTCCTGCGGAGTGTGTGGAACAGAAAGAGATTCCTGCTGAACACATGATACTGAAGACCACCTTCAGCAGCCTGGTGCAGCGCTGTCAACTGACCGCCACAGATCCGGTAACTCTTTCACCTAGATATGTAATGATTAACCATGATAAAAATATCAAATGCTTAGTAGTATTACAGCATCATTTTTTATTACCGTTTATCTGTGCCAGTGTGACGGCTCGAAAGGCCCGCTCCAGCATCAACCAATAAAAGCAATAACAAGAGACAGACACATTCATTCACATCAACTCTCATGTGTTTGTGATGACACTACAACTAGATTTCTTTGGATTTAAATTCAGACACATGTTCAGTTAATATTTCTTTAGACAGATCCATCTTTTCTCTTCATTTTCTATTAAATGATGTGATCTGATGAGTTTAAAGCTCTGTTTGTTTCTTCTGTGATTGCTGTGAGCTCAGGTGTCGTGCAGCTTTACTCATAAACTTCACCTGATTTCTCACAACAAACCAGCAAGTCATCTGTCTTCGTGTTTATATGAAAATCTGATTTACTCACTTATGTTTTATCTAAAATAGACTAGTCAACATTCAAAATGGATAAAAACCATCATACTCATCACACACGAATATCAATGAATCATTATGAGGAATATGACACATTTATACAGCAAGAAACTCTGATGTTTTAAAAATCTTTATAATGTGTGCACATGACCTTATTTGCCTTAAAACATCTTAAAATGTCAAAGGTTTTATGTAATTTTAGATAAAAGCTGTGTCCACTGAAACTTATTGGCATCACACAGCAGGTCTTGCTTCACGTTGCATAAAACTGGCAGGCTGTTTTTAGATCTGGCAAGCTGTAATCTGATTGGCTGGTTTTAGTTTCTGTTAATACTATTGATGCAATATAGACCTTATCTCTGGATTAGGCGAACATTGACACATTTGTTGCACCAAAGCTTTGAAAGATATCCAGAAGTCAAAGGGCATGAGACAGATGATCGATGCGTCAATCTTTAGTAAGTGCGATTCACATTTACATTTATTTACAAACATTATCTTCTCCTGCAGCAAACTAAGAGAAAACTGGACGATGCCTTGAAACGCCTGGAGAGTCTTTATGACAAACTGAGAGATCAGGCAGTAAGTTTGAGTTTAATTTCACATGTTAACTCACAATGATTGGATGAATAACATCTAATGTGTTTCTTTTTGTCCGTCAGCTGTCACCCAGCATCCTCGCCGGCCTGCACGAGATCAGCCGCTGCATCGCCGCACGCAACTATCAGCGCGGTCTGGAGGTCCACACGCAGGTGGTGAGCAGCAGTAACTTCAGCGAGATCTCAGCGTTCATGCCCGTTCTCAAAGTTCTCATGACCATCGCCAATAAACTAGCCGTCTGAACCCAGCGCCCTCATCGCTCCTGTCTTAAAGCGTTGTCATTTCTTGTTGTTTATCTCTTGTAAGAATGAATACACCAATAATCTCTGACTGTATTGCCGCTTTACTTCTGATGCGTTTGCTGCCTTCTCTCACACATTGACCCTCGTTCATGGACAAATATAGAACGAGTTTCATAAAATTGTTCAAATTGTTGACTGAAGTGCAGTTTACAAAATTGTCTGAGAGGGATGTGGCCAAATGTTTTTGTGTTGCAGAATATTGTCTGGTCTCAGATGCTGTCTATAGTTCAGTCGTAGTTAGGGTCGGGTCATAAGTCTGTGTTAGTGGACGATGGTCATCTTTAAGTGACTGATAAAAGATGTAAAGAGATGGTTGATGTTCTGGATTTGATCTCAACACTCCACATGCTCTTCAGCAAACTCTCATATCTTTAAGAGTTTCTTAAAAAGTCCTCATGTTTATGTAAGCGCAGATGATTCAATGACTTTCTGTTTGAATGTAAGTGAATCTCAAGAATTGTGCTGCTGCTTAGTTTTCCATTTCAAATCAAAAAGAATTTTGCTTTGTGAAAAGATAACGAAGCTTATTTTCAAAGCCGTTCTGATTTATCTTTTGATTTCTTTAAGTGCACCACAATCACCCAAAATCTTCATCACTGCATTCACCTGTTTTACTCTTTCTTTGTTCTCAATGATGAGCAAAAATGATGAATTGAGTTAAAATGACATCTTTATAAAGGCAGTGCAACAGATGCCGGCTCTGTAAATACTTTCAATTTCAATATTTATTTGTTCTGCCTCACTGTAATCAAGTGTAGTCATCAATGTCACAATGCAAAAGATATTAAAGCTTCTAAAAATAGGATTGGTTTTCATAATAAATATGCATTGTGTTTGATTTCACATGACCACGCTAACAGTAAAAGACTGAATGTTTAGCCTGATTTCTTATATAAATTCATCTTCTGCTTCTATCAATCAAACAGCTGTCTCTGTTCTTAAGCATCATAAATCTGGTTCATCTTAAGTGAAGGTGAAATGCTATTTAGTTCATATCAGCCTTCGACCGGCTGTTTAATTCAGTTCTGTTCATTAAAGGGCCATGAATGAAAACTAGGGCTGTCACAGATCAATACAGGTTCAGCACAAAAGGAAAAAGCAACCAATTTAAAATGCTGCTAGGTTTCTTTTCATGTATTTTGTACAGACAGTCATGCAAATGATCCATGCTGTAGACATCTGAACTAGTTACAGTACAACCCAGGGTTTGAATTATCTCAAAGATTATGGGGAGCCCCCCCGAATCATATATGCAAGTAAGATGTGATCCTGGATCCTCAAACCCTAACCATTCACCCCTCAAATTAGTGTGAAATTGTTGTTGCTTTTAAATGTGCTTTAAAAATAAAAATGACTTGACTTGAAATAATAGTTTGAGAATAAGTTTTTTTAAAGCCCCTAATCCAATCCTAAATTTAATTTAATCTGTCAATTCCTCCAGAAAAACAACAGCGTGAGGTTCACTTGAGAGTTTACATTTATTTCAGACAGAAATCTTTTGGATTAGTTTATTGTGAAATTGGGACAAATAATGGACAGTATCACTTTGTGGCAGTGTAGCAGGAGAATTTAAAATTCATAGGAGGTGCAGGTTCACCCCAGCCCCCCCTCAATTCAAACACTGGTACAACCTCCTTTAACCTAAGAGAATACACGCTTACGTTGGACCTTTATTTTTTTGCCTACAGGCGTCACTATTGTCCATCTATACAAATAAACGCATATGCTTTCTCATGTAAGTACCTTTGAATACAGTCGTCTGCTGAAATAACGCTAAATGTAAATCCAATACTTTTAAAGCATGGAAGTGTAAGAGTTAAACTGAAAATTAATTCTGGACATTGTAAGAAAAATGATGAGGCTGTTTAAGATCTTGATGAAGAAGCTTATCGTAGTAGCAGTGATAAAACATGTGAAGTACTCTTCAGCGAAATCAAATTAAACATAAAACAGCTTTGATCATTTGTACTGTTCATTCAAACCAGTTTTCTTACCTCGAATGAGATATCGCACAATAACCACTTCCCATTCCTACACAAAATGTGTGCTTAATTACATGTTAGGGGTGATATAATGTTTAGACACCCGTCACATATCCCTTTAATCTGTGTTAGTTCTTCAAGTCTTACTGCTGCTATAATTATTTTGATATGACGTTATGCGTGTTGCTCAGACTGAGATTATCTCTATGATTGAAGTGTTATATAGGCAGTCCATAAATTCTTACACCATTTTGTTTTAGATGAGGAATAAAACAGACGATATGTAAATGTTTAATTGGGATAATTAAGAGATAACAACAGTTATAACCTACTTTATTTATATAAACTAATGCATTTCTGAGACTGAATGTGGTTAATAAGACATGAATCCAGCGTGGGCTTTGGTTTATCTCTGGAGATTTGATGAAACAGTGTCTCTGTTTAGATACAGGAAAGATCAGTAACATCAGCTGAAGTCCTTTCAGAGTGAAAAGCAAGTCATTTTGTTTTTTATTAAAAAATCAAACAAACATATAAATTTGATCGCTAATCTACACTGATAAATTGTTCACATTAAGACACATTAATGTGTTGTATACAAGTCAGTTTAGAGTTCATGTTGACTAAATGTCCCCGTATGCAAACAGACACTTGAAGATTCTGACCCCTGTGACCTGACGGCAGTGGAAGGGCAAATAGCGATAGCTACTATTTACTTAAAGTAAAAATAACATTTTCTTAGTAATTGATGTTATTTACATTAAGTAAAAATATATAAATATTTTCTATAAGTGAGGTCTCTTTAAATATCACAATAGGGGACTTCTCATTCCCATGTAATTATTGTCACTAAAGATGTGCTTAACCAAATGGCAGTAAGTGACAATATGGGCATTTATTTAAAGTAGGTGAAAGTTTTATTTAATAATCAAAATATTACATTTGCAATAAGTGTAAATAGTAATTAAATGCTATCTATATTGGCAGATACTACTTGCACCTCAGTATTTATGTATATTAACAGGATCCAATCATTACCAAAGTATGTAAATGATTATATTTATAGACGGTTTCAGCTTTAACAACATAAACAAGCTGTTGTCACTCGTGGTCCGCACGTAACTTCCGGTAAACTCCGCTTAGAATAAATAACAACAAAGTTCTTTAAACGGATTTTATTTATATAACAAGCAAAATAAACAACACATAGATTACCTAGGAAACCAAAACATTTGTTATTTTCGACGAGGCATTTGTTCAAGAGATCAGTTTAGCAACTAGTCAGACCATTAAAAAAACGAAACCGGAAGTAAAGTTCGGATCCAGACGTGTACCGCGTCAGCACACGTGCGTCTGATGAAACTGACTATTACACACTGCACTCTAAAAAATATTGGATTGTTTTTAACCCCGAACTAGGTAACTATAGGACAGAACACATTTCTGGGTTAAAACAACCCATTATTTGGGTCATTTTAACCCAGAAATGTGTTCTGTCCTATAGTTACCCAGCCCTGGGTTAAATATTTTTAATTAATGGGTGAATAAAAACTGACAATCAATAATTTTAGTCCTAATAAACACTTGTTAGAGGCACTTTATTTCCACTTTTCTAACTTTTTCATAGTAATAATGCATTTGCGATGTGATGTAATAGGAAAAGGACGAGGTCACGGCAAAAGGTGTATTCAAAACCAGCGACATCGGGTCAAAAGTCTACTGTGCCATTTTGATTTATGCCTTTAGTCTTTTTTAAACTTTAGGGGCCGGTTTCCTGGACAAGGATTAGACTCCTAGACGAAAATAAATGTAAGAGCTGTCCAAACTGAAAACATCTTGCACTGACATATCTAAAAATACATCACTGTCCTTTTGTTTTGCTGGACAACAAGTAATTTTTTTGGTAAGGCATGCTTGTTAAAACTAGTTATATTTCCTAATTAAACTAAGGCCTAGTCCTGGTTTAAGCTAATCTCTGTCCGGGAAACCACCCCTAGTGTTCCAACCAGACATTGGTGGGCGGGGCTAGTGTAAATAGCACTTGCCAACAAGGAAATAATAGACAAATGCAGACCCCTGACCTTCTGTATGATCTTCCATCAGGTCAAAGGTCAGAATGAAACTGGCCCTATGTTACCTCTAATGCCTCGTTTTCACCTGCTGGCACTGTACAGTACAGTATAGTTTTTTTAAATGAGAAACAAATCAGCTTTTCATGTATATTCACACACAGATGCAGTTCTTAGTGAAATTAGATGCATTCCTGAATAAATCATTTTATGGATGAGTTTATCCTCTAGAGGGCGAAAATGAGATATTCTCTGTTCACTTCTTTCACATGAAACATAATTTTTTTTAATTTAACAGGATTTTATTAAAATATTGAATATAAAATTAAATCATATTTATTTATACGGCATCTTTATACAATGTTGCGTTGTTTCAAAGCAGCTTTACGTGAAGAAAGAAAAGAAAACAGGAAAATTATAAAAAAAAATGTAGTATAATATGGACTATATAATATTATTGCACATTTTGTCCTCATAAAGAGTATAATCTTAAAAAGTTACATAATTTTTCTTCGAATATCGTTTAATGAATATAATAAATAATATAAAAACGACACATTAGCATGAGATCACGATTCAGGTAGAAAATCCATACGTGTGTTTAATAACCTGTTGCGTGTTTGTGAGAATAAAGCTAACATCATTTATATCATTTTACTTTTGTTATGAATAATTTAGCGACACAAATATGATAGCTGTGTGAATGATGCGACAGAAGACACAAATATAATCTTTCATAAACGCAAATGTGAAACCGCACACAGTGAGTGTGTTTCTGCAGCTGAGAGCAGCTCTCTGATTGGTCCAAGGGAGTCATACGGCGCTACTGATTGGCTCACGCTGATCTCCTGTTGAAATTCCCGGGATGCCGTGAACTTTTTTGACCTTTTGAGAGTGCGACGTAATACTTGAGAACACTCTGCTGGTGAGTGGTCTAAAGTCGGTTCATTGCCAAATTGTATGAGGTAAGACCAACCGACAGTGTTATTATAGTTCATATTATGATTCTATCATTTAAATCTTATATCTGCGTTCCCCATTTCACCATAAATTCAGGATAAATTTCCGCAGTTAAGGATTGTTAGCAGTTAGCACACAAGTTCACTTCTAACCTTACTGTAAGAAAATACTGTAATGTACAGTCATGTGTCACATCTGATAGATTATTGGTTTTACTATTATTGATTTCTTAATTTGTTCAGTAAAATTCCCAGTGGGTTTGTATTTCGATTTTCTACTGAAAATAATTATTTCAAAGGTGCCAAGGAATGCACGTTAATAATCTGTTAAATTGTTCTATGATGAAGCTTTGTGGATTTATTAAGTACAAAAATGATCCAGAGTCAGTTTAACATGTCCATTTACAACCCTTAAAATGAAATGGTCTATTATTACCTTATTTGAAAGGGTCATGAATAATAATGTTGAGCTCTGCTCTGATTGGCTGTTTCTCCTTCAGTAGCTCTGTGTGTGTGTGTGTGTGTGTGTAAACAGATCTTATGTTTCAGTCTGTATCAAATTTTGAGGAATAATCGATTGTTTGGAGATTGTTAATGGAGGTTTCTGAGTGCTAAGTTTGTGGTTTTTCAGAAAAACGTACATTTCAACATCAATAGTAGAACTTCAACCTAAACGTTAGCATGTAGCATTAAGTAGCATATAGCGCTAACTCAGCGGTCACAACTTCGTTTTTAGCATTGTACTTAATTTAACAATGTATTTTAACAGTTGGTGTTATGTTGAGATTGGTCTGTTTTCTAGCAGTCGTTTGCATGCATGAGGTTTACATAAGAAGGAGGAAACAATGGTGTTTGAGGCTAGTGATATGTCATTACCATGTACAGGACACTTATTATTCATCTATAAATACAGTTTTACATTCTACAACACCTTTAAACACATCCAGATGATACACACCCCCTCTTAAATGAGACGCTTACTTTAGTAGTCATAAACTCAGACGTGTGGCAGAAAGTTTAAAGGCTCTGTTTGTCACTTTATTTTCAATTATGAAACAAGGATCCATTTACTAATACAGGCTGTTATCACAAACAGAAACATCACATTGGTTTTAAGAAGTACAAGCTTCAGTTATCAGATTCATCAAACCTCCTACAGCATGAAAAAATATCACAAACGTCTCTGTGTCAAAGTGAAAATAAGGCCATCACACATCAGTGCGAGAGGAACAGGGTCATATCGAGTCAAATGCTCTGTATTTACAAATGCTTTAAACTATTACAATCCAAAGAGATTTCAAATGCTAAACTATTTAAATACAAGCAGCACCTGTCAAATGAATCTGCAAAGGATCAATGTCTTTAAAAATACATGATGTTTGAGGAAACACAAAAGGTGAACAGCTGTTACGGGCTACGCATGCAAAACAATCGGTTTTGGCATCATAACGCACCATACTATTCTCAATACTGTAAACCATCTATTGGACAGACGCGTCGTCCGTCTTTATTATCGGCATTAGAAAGAAGAGTTTTCTGATCATTCAGCATGCGCTGAAGTTTCAGACATATAAGATGTAAGTGCTCAAAATTAAGAATTTTGTTGTACAATCAAATACAACACAAAACCAAGCGATACATTTTACAGTATTAAACACCGAAGAGTCAACATCCTTACAGGATCTGTCGTGAACAGTACAGAGACGCACTTCTCTTTCTGAACTCACAGTGATCTTCAGCACCTAAAATGACTGTGGTAGTAAATAAATTATCAGTTTGACATTAAATTCAAACCCATCCTAATATCAAAGAGAATTACAGGCAGATTTCATGTCTGCCTGTGATCCAGATGTGCATCGCAACCATCAATCGCTCGAGATTCATTCACACGGATTTCAAATATTATAAATAAATATTAGGACACTTTGAAAAAAGGGCAGCGTTTGCTCTGCTTTAGAGCAAATACAGTAAGGTGCATCGAGGAAATCTGAATTATCTTGCTTTAATTTCTCCAGTATTGCACTATTCAATTTGGTAGGATTTCAACTGAGACGCACAGAAAAACCCGGGGGCCGTCCGTCTGTAAGAGTCCTGAAACATCAGGGGCTCGGAGCTCGAAACAACAAAAAGATCTAGAAATGCGGTCGAAAGGAAGCTGAGAACAGAGACTGGGAAAAACATTTGGCATCCGACATTGGAATAGGAACCCGGCAG
Source organism: Misgurnus anguillicaudatus (assembly GCF_027580225.2). NCBI lineage: Eukaryota > Metazoa > Chordata > Actinopteri > Cypriniformes > Cobitidae > Misgurnus > Misgurnus anguillicaudatus. The sequence continues at coordinate 37,465,582 of NC_073340.2, read as the reverse complement.
AGGATTCGTCGTCGCTGTCAAATCCCATCACAGGACCGACTGAACGTCCCTCTGTCTTCGGGATGGCAGTTTTTAAGGATAAAGTGTCGGCGTTTAACCGCTTCTGTGACTGCCGTCTCCGGTGCGCTGAGCCCGAGCGAGCACCAGCTCTTTGGGCACACGCTTACGGTGACTGGCCAACCCCAACAAACACATCAAGTCAATGAAGCAGGTGGTCAGGTTGACCTTCCAGCCGTACTCGCTGGTGGCGTAGTCGTATGGAAATGTGTGGTGGTAATTATGGTAGCCCTCACCTGAGGAAAAAAAAAAAAACCTACTGTAAGAGCAGCCTAAAATGACTTTATATTTTGCAAGAAAACAGACTTTTTTGCATTGTGTAAATACTTTCATGACAATATTTCCATCTACAAATTCCTAATGCTGTGAAACGTGTGGACATTTACTTTAGGGTTTTAAATGCATGTAAATCTTAAAGGTGCCAAAGAATGCATTGAAATAATATGTTAAATTGTGTGTTTGGTTTGTGTCTTTATTAAGTGCAAAAATGATCCAGAATCAGTTTTTCATGTCCATTAACAACCCTAGGATTTTTCTTTATAATGAAATGGTCTATTATTACCTTATTTGAAAGGATCATGAATAATAATGTTGAGCTCTGCTCTGATTGGCTGTTTCTCCTTCAGTAGCTCTGTGTGTGTGTGTGTAAACAGATCTTATGTTTGAGTCTATATCAGATTTTGAGAAATAATCAATTGTTTGGAGATTGTTAATGGATGTTTCTGAGTGATAAGTTTGTGTTTTTTTTTCAGTAAGGACCTGCAAAACGTAACTGTAACGTTAATAGTAGAACTTCAGCCTAAACACTAGCATATAGCATTAACTAGCATATAGCATTAACTAGTTTTTTATTACTGTGAAATAAAGTTCTTTGTATTTTGAATAAAGCTCAGAGGCCATTTCTTATTTGTTAGTCGCTTTAAATAAAAGCATCACCTGAATGAATGAATGAATGAATGTAAATGTAAGCTCACGTGTATATCAATCGTACCTATAGCACTGAAGGTGACGAATCGGTTCTCTCTGGGGTTGATGTTGCTGTCGTACGGTCGGTTCCCCCACATGTGTGCAGCGCTGTTCACCAGCCACGTGGCATTTAACACTAGCGTGTATCGGAGGATTGCAGGAACGTAAAACGCCACCGACATCGACTCACCCCACAGGTACCACGGTACAATTGTAGGGAAAATAAAACACATAAACAGCACCACAGGTTTGTAGTACCTGAGAAAGAGAGAGATCAACACATGTAGATTTAGATAACAGAGGTCCATTTAGACCAGTTGACTCAGTCCTGTATCGTGCTGGTTATGCTCACCTCCTCTGAAACATCACAACTTTATCTGCCATCAGGTCGCTGAGCTCCAGCTTTCTTCCCTTCTCAATGACGTCAGGATGTTTTCGAACCAACAGCCAGCCGATGTGAGAGAAGAAAAAGCCCCTGACGGCATTGTGAGGGTCCGCATCAGTCTCTGAGAATTTGTGATGAACGCGATGATCACGAGCCCATTCGTAAATGTCGTTCTACAGCAGGAGATGAGATGAAACATAAACTGGTCAAGCATGATGCTTGCAACACCAAGACCATGGCTTCACAAACAGATCATTTCATCCATAATTGACACCATGGAACTTTAAAATCAAATTTCATCAAATAAAAGACTACTAGAAAATAAGAAAAACTACAATTTCTGAAAATCATCTATTTATATAATAATCTTCATGCAGCTCAATGGGTAGAGTTAAAGGTGCAGTGTGTAACTTTTAATGCAATATAATCTACATAACTATATTATCAAGACTTTACATAATGAACTATATGAACGTATTTTGTCTTAGATGACAACATGTTTGTCCTCTGCCGGCTACCGTAGCTTTTCTATGCGTTTGGCTGAATGACGGACTGAGCCGTTGGTTGCAATTCACAATCTCACTGCTAGATGCCGCTAAAATCTACACACTGCACCTTTAACCACAGTGCAAATGGATGAGTTTGTGCCCCAGGAGAAAAAAATTGTCATCTTGTCATGTGCTCTAAGTTGATTTGGATACAAGCATTGTAAAATCTAAACATTAATGTCAAACAAATTTCATATGAAAGGAGAGACAGACATCCCAGGTGAAAAAAAAAAGAGTTTACATGTATTTAAAGTGCTCTATTGTCATGCACTAATTTTGTACTTACTATACTAAAAATTCTTAAAATGTTATGTGTTTAGGTGTATTTATTTGTGCTATTGTAACAGGGTAAATAAAGATGTTTCCACTTGCTACACATTTTAATGTGTGGCCCCTTTAATTCCGCTGTAAACTCCACCCATATAATGAACTGGTTCCGGTAGGGTCATTTAGATTCACGCCAGCCACGAGAGAGAATGGCTGCGGTGAGTGGGTGCTCTGTGATAAAATACTGTTCTATATAATTGCATAACCATCTTATGGATGTAAATTTATGTGTGTTTAAATGTATGTTTGAATTGTGTTTATGATACATCATCTTTGTGGTAACATCAAGTTTGTTTACTTTATTATAGAACACACAAGGGTGATATGTGAATCTGATCACACTGTTCATATGTTATCAACAGGTACATATTTCTCAATTTGTAAAAGTGTTCATATAAATGTTAATAAAAATTTAGATTCACGCCAGCCACGAGAGAGAATGGCTGCGAACACACAAGGGTGATATGTGAATCTGATCACACTGTTCATATGTTATCAACAGAATCAAATACTGTCTTCAAGCGTGAATTGGTGTCCATCCTGATTACACACAACGCAGATACAACACTGTTACAATGGTGCCGTGACCGTGACTCTGGAAGCATCCTGCTGAAACGACTGATCAGAGATTTCCAGAGGAGTTTGTGCCGTGGGTGACGAGTTTTCGCGTCGGCGCTGTTAAGCGCAATACCGTTTCTGCCCACAAGGGGGAGTAAAGGAACATGTTTCATCATTGAGAGGAGCAAAGTTCTGGTATTGTGGTATCCATTTGAAAGCAGCAATGATATATTTTACAACGATTGCCATTTAAAACTGAACTTTGAAGTATTTTTTTTTCCTTCACAAAAAAAAGAGTATGTAATATATATATATGTTTTGATGACTGGGGTTTAATTAATCTACAATAACTTTATTGTGGAGAAGACTGAAAGCTGAACAAATACTTTTCATTGAACTTTGGACTATACATTTTGAACATTTTGAGTACTGCAGATTTATTTATTTTTTTTTCTATTTTTTTCTCCTGAGAGTGTTTTTCTGATGTTCTGATTCAAATTTTCATATATATCTACATAAGGGGAAAGATTCTTTTTCTCTTTCTTTCTCATTTGGATAATATTTTTATTTGTTTTGTTCATTGATATTGTCAACATTGAGTATGGAGTCTGAGAATAGTTTTGGTAGAGGTAGAGGCATCTTCATGTTTTCTCCCATGCCATCAGTTGGGAGAGGTAGATTTGATTATACTCCTGTCACATCGACTCCAATGTCCGCCTTAGAGGCTATTGAAAATGTAAATGTTAATTCAAATCCTCCACCACCTCAGTTTAGTGAAGGTGAACTGAAACAACCAAATCTGAGAGGGGATGATTCAATGGAATTAATTGTGGGGATGGCAGAACGAATGGGACGTTCAATTGGGGAGAGCATTGCTTCCTGTTTAGAGTCTAAAATGTGTAGTTCTGCAGACTCATCTGTCTTGAACAGAGTTCTAAAATCTGAAATCAAAGAACCTGTTTGTTTCAGGGGTGATCGGGCTGATCCATACACAATACATGAGTGGGTACCCATAGTGCAGTCATATTTACGCAAAACAGGGACACCAGTCGAAGAACAAGCTGACGAAGTCATGAGTAGGCTTATGGGGCGGGCACGGGAAGTTGTAAGGGTGGGCTTGCGCAGTAACCCCTCTATTGAATTGTCCAAAAGTCCAAGTCCTATTTTTGATTTGCTTAAGCAACACTTCAGTGACACAGCTTTTTCTAGCATGCCATTAGCTGATTTTTATGGCACTCTCCCGCACGCTGGTGAGGACCTCTTTGATTATTGGCTGAGGCTAAATAGAGCCATGGACATGGCCGAAGACTGCTTAAAGAGACAAAATAAAAAGACTGATGATCTGTCCCATGAACTCACTGTAATGTTTATCAGACATTGTCCGAATCCTGAGCTTTCACTAATTTTCAAGTGCATACCATTGGAAGAGTGGACAGCAGCAGATGTCCATGCACGCTTGGAAGAGTATCGTAGAGAGAAGCGATGTAGCTCTGTGCCTAAAGCACCCCCAGCCATTCCTCTTCTGAAACAGGAAGTTGCTGTTCAGCCTACAGAAACAAAGGTTAAGACAAGTGTTAAACCTGAGTCTGCTCAATACCAAACTCCAACTAATGAGCATGTTGAACCTATGGAACGAATCTTAGCAATGCTAGAACGTGTTTTGGACCAAGAACGATCAAGAAATCAGTCCGGTAGAGAGCGTAATGCGTTTAGGTCACAGAGAAGCAGAGTGAGGCCTACCCTACCATGTGAAGTGTGTGGAGATGTTGGCCACACCACCCATTTTCACTGCAGAGCAAATCATCTGTGTTTTCTTTGTTACAAAGCAGGTCATTCACGTGTGGAGTGTCCTAAAGCCAGAACCTGCACAGCTGTTGATAGGATGCCTGAATTGGATGCTCTTCCACGTACGGGAAACGAATAGGCCTGCATGTGGAGGGGGTGAGTGTAAGGCCAAATGATGATCCCCCATCATTGTTGGATTGTGATCTGGAATCTCTCTATATGAGTGTGTGTGAAGAGTATAGTTCCGAATGTACAGTTATTATGCAAAATACACAGAAACTTAAGCCATACGAGGATCTTTTCTACACTTCAGTTATTGTTGGTGGAAAAGTTGAGGCAAAAGCAATGCTCGACAGTGGGTCAATGTCTTGCACCATGAGCTCCAAGTTCTTACCACAATTGCTGAGTGCTGGTGTGTTGTCAGACCTTTCATTTGCCCCAACAGATGTTGTCTTGGTTGGATGTGGAGGTACCAGGACAAACCCTTTAGGAGTGTGTGAGCTGGATTTGGACGTGTACGGCTGTCACGTCACTGTTCCGACTCTGGTAGTTGATGGCCAGAGTGATGATCTCATTCTTGGCAGTAACCTTTTGAAACATTTGATTCATCAGCTAAGAAGTTCTGCAGAGTTCCTGATAAGTGTATCTGATCCTGAGTATGATAAAACTGAACAAAATAAATTACTTGACCTACTAGCCAATGTGGAGAAGTGGAGAAATGATACTATCCCTGACTTAGTGGGAACTGTAAAAATCAAAAAGGCTGTGACACTCGAGCCCATGACTGAAAACTTAGTTTGGGGCAAACTGCAAAACACTCATGATATCTCAGCTGGCAGTGCTGTCATTTTGGAGCCCAGTAGAGTAAAATCAAGGCCAAGATCAGTGCTGGTTGGAAAAACAGTAGCTTTGATACGCAAAGATGGATGGGTCCCACTCAAAGTTATAAATCCTTCTCAGAAAGCAGTGACTTTGAAAAGGAATTCTGCGCTTGCTGATGCTTTTCCTTGCATGGCTTTACAGGATTTTGACACCTCTGACTTACCTGATGGTTGCTCATTTGATTTGGAGCAAAATGTTCAAAGAACAGCTGATGTTCTAACTGACAGACAGGATGAAACGAGTGTAACAGATGCTCTAAGATTACCAGTCGAATCTGGACCGACCGACTCTGCTGATGGCATAGCAGTCTTACGTGATCTGGGCTTGGCTGACTTGGATGTGGAATCTTGCGATGTGTCTGAGGACTGTAAAGTGAAACTTGTTCATCTTGTCTCTCAGTACCATTCTATCTTTTCCAAACACAAGTTGGACTGTGGAAAAGCAACAGGCTTTGTTCATCGCATTCGCCTGAGTGATGACAAGCCATTTCGTTTGCCGTATCGACGTCTTGCTCCAAATCAATATGACAAACTTCGGCAGGCTCTGAACGAGATGGAAGAACGTGAGATCATACGAAAATCTAGTAGTGAGTTTGCATCACCTCTTGTCCTAGTCTGGAAGAAGTCAGGAGATTTGAGAATATGCACAGACTTTCGTTGGATTAATGCTCGCACAATCAAAGATGCGCATCCCCTCCCCCATCAAGCTGATGCCCTTGCTGCATTGGGTGGAAATGCTTATTTTTCAACTATGGACCTCACGTCTGGCTATTACAATGTAGAAGTCCATGAAGATGACCGGAAGTACACAGCGTTTACATCACCTTTTGGGTTATACGAATATAACCGTTTACCGCAGGGGTTGTGTAACAGTCCGGCCACTTTCATGCGAATGATGTTGACGATATTCGGAGATCAGAATTTCAACAGTCTACTATGTTACCTGGATGACGTCCTGGTGTTTGCACCCACTGAAGAGCTGGCGTTGGAGCGTCTGGAAGTTGTGTTTCGGCGTTTGAAGGCTCATAATCTCAAGCTTGCTCCAAAGAAATGTCATCTCTTACGAAGTTCTGTAAAATTTTTAGGCCACGTCATCAGTGCAGATGGCATTGCTACTGATCCTGAGAAAGTCCAAGCCATTGCTTCTGTTACTGAAGATGATCTGATGGTTGAAGGCACTAATATTCCCTGCCAGCAGAAAATAAGATCTTTTCTGGGTATGGTAGTATTTTACCAACAGTTTATTGAGGAGTGTTCGGCTATTGCCAAACCATTGTTCAGTCTTACTACCGGAACAAGGGCTCCACGTGGAAAGGGGAAGCGTCGAAAATAAAAAAGGGAGTTGTCTTCTTCAGATTTGACTTCGGAGTGTAGGCAAGCATTTAAACAGCTGAAGCAAGCCTTGCTAGAAAATGTCATTTTGTCACAACCAAATTTTGATTAGCCGTTCTTGCTGTCAGTGGATGCGTCGAGTAAAGGACTCGGGGCAGTCTTGTCTCAGCTTCCTGCTGGTGGAACAGTTGCTAGGCCGGTTGCTTTCGCAAGCAAATCACTTAATTATGCTCAGTCACGATACCCTGCACATAGACTGGAGTTTTTTGCCATGAAATGGGCTATCTGTGACAAATTCCATCATTGGCTCAGAGGTCAGAAATTTACTGTCTGGACAGACAACAACCCATTAACGTATATTCTGTCCAAAGCAAAATTGGACGCTTGTGAACATAGATGGGTTGCCAAACTTGCGCCATACCAGTTTGACATCAGGTACGTGCCTGGTCCAAAAAATGTAGTTGCTGACGCTCTGAGCCGAGAGCCTTTTGTACACCCTAGTGTACTCCATCGTCTGACAAGAGTTCCTTATAATAAATTGCTGGCAGAGGCTGAAGCTGTGCAAACAGACCATATCCAAGATGTCTTTCGCTGGTCTACTCACCCCTTTGACAGTACTCCTGACACTGGAGGACTGGCTGATGCCTGCCATCCAGTTAAAGTCTCCATCCCTGGCACTATGTCAAAGCAGGAAGTGGAAGCTGTTCTGCACTCTTGTAGGCATAGCAATGAGAACATCAAATCACATACCTTACTACTGCCTCACCTCCCTCAAGCAATAATGCCATCAGAATCACCAGACATTGATATGCTCTCCCATGAGTATCTGATTAAGAAACAACAGGAAAATAATGTTTTGAGCAGAGTCATTTGCTTTGTTGAGAGAGGGCGGAGACCTAACAGGAGGGAACAAATCACTGAACCAACAACTGTCTTGAAATTCATGAAACACTGGGGAAAACTTCTGATGAAGAATGGTGTGTTGTACAGAGTTTCAAAGAATGGTGTAACCAAAAAGAAAACCTACCTGTATGTTGTGCCTGACGCAATGAGATCCGTGGTGTTAAAAGGTGTTCATGACCAAGCAGGACATCAAGGTCAGCAGCGGACTCTATATCTTGCTCGGCAAAGGTTCTTTTGGTGTGGCCTAGAGAAGGATGTAATAGAGTATGTTAAGTGCTGTCGTCGATGTGTGATCAGCAAGACACCAGAACCAGAGGGTCGTGCACCATTGGAGAACATCATTACAACAGAGCCCCTTGAACTAGTCTGCATAGACTTTTGGTCAGCGGAGGACTCTGCCAATCGGTCCCTGGATGTTCTTGTTGTCACAGATCACTTCACAAAGATGGCTAACGTTTTTTTGTGTCCAAATCAATCCGCAAAAGCAGTAGCGCATCAACTGTGGAATAACTACTTTTGTGTTTATGGCTTCCCAGGGCGTATTCACTCTGATAGAGGAGCCAACTTTGAGAGTGCCCTGATTGCTGAGATGTTGAATGCCGCTGGAGTCCAAAAATCGAGAACGACTCCCTATCATCCAATGGGTAACGGAGCATGTGAGAGGATGAACAGGACACTGGGCAATATGATACGCTCTCTGCCAGCAAAGACCAAGCACAAATGGCCTCAAGTACTCAAATCTCTAACTTTTGCTTATAATTGCACCATCCATGAGACCACAGGGTATGCCCCTTTCCTGTTGATGTTTGGAAGGATTCCACGGCTGCCTATTGACCTTATATTTGAAGCTGTTCTGGATAGTCCTGATGTTGTGAACTATGACAATTACATCCAGGCTCTGCGGAGAGATATGAAGGAGGCAATGAACATTGCACATGCATCTGCCACAAAACAGCTTAAGCGGCATGCTGACTTGTACAATAGGAGAGTCAAGGGAGGACCAATTGATGTTGGTGATAGAGTTTTGCTTGCCAACAAGGGAGCACGTGGGAAACGGAAGCTTGCTGATCTTTGGGAGGATACAGTGTACACTGTTGTTGGACTTAATGCTGACAGTCATACTTACAGAATTCAGCACAGTCAGACTGGTGCTGTGAAGACTGTACATCGTAACCTTATAATGCCAGTAAACTTCCTTCCACTTCCTGATGAAGTAGATACGACTGAAAACCACCTGAGTGACTCTGAGAGTGTTGATTCTGTGGTTACTGATGTGCCTGAAGATGCTTCAAATTACAGAACACAAGAGTGGGTGTCACAGCTACCTTCTGATGGTATGAATGATGCAAACATTGATGATGTTGAGGGTTTGGACAAGAGTGTACCAGAATCCATTGCAGAGCAAGTTGAAATAGCTGCTCCTGATTCCTTGAGTGCCACAAAGGCTGTTGGTGGTCGTCTTACAGAACATAATTCAGTGTCAAATATAAGTTTTGATAACTTTCCTCCTGAACGTTCATTAAGTCGTGTGAGATCCAGAGCTGGTAGGCTGTTTAAACCAGTTACTAGATTTATTGAGCTAATGAACCAGCAAAAAGTTCTGGGGTAAACATGAATATTTAGTTTTTTTTCTGTGGTATACATTTTGTTCTATTGGCTAATGCTAATGTTACTATTATTGTTTATATTTTTATTGGATGCTTTAAGGAAGTGTAATGTATTGATTTGAGACGGGAATGTAGTCTCTTTGCCGAGTAACTTGTGTGTACAAATGTATGAATTGTCATTGTCTATCTAACATGTAATGGGCATGTTTGTCTACGAGTGCCTAGGGGATTGGCCACCCTCTTTTCACTTTAATTCTTTTGGGGAATAGTGTCTACACTGAATTCAAGTGACAATTTCATGAAACTTTGAACACTATATAATTTTGTTTCTTCTTCTTTCTCTTTCTATTACTGTTTATGGTTTATGAGGTTATGTACCTGATTCTGTGATCAGTGTTTTCACTCTGATGTTGATCTAGTGTTATTTTTTTGTGGGGTATGGACTTGTTTGCGGAAGCAAGTGGAAATCAGCAGGGGGGAGTGTAACAGGGTAAATAAAGATGTTTCCACTTGCTACACATTTTAATGTGTGGCCCCTTTAATTCCGCTGTAAACTCCACCCATATAATGAACTGGTTCCGGTAGGGTCATTTAGATTCACGCCAGCCACGAGAGAGAATGGCTGCGGTGAGTGGGTGCTCTGTGATAAAATACTGTTCTATATAATTGCATAACCATCTTATGGATGTAAATTTATGTGTGTTTAAATGTATGTTTGAATTGTGTTTATGATACATCATCTTTGTGGTAACATCAAGTTTGTTTACTTTATTATAGAACACACAAGGGTGATATGTGAATCTGATCACACTGTTCATATGTTATCAACAGGTACATATTTCTCAATTTGTAAAAGTGTTCATATAAATGTTAATAAAAATTTAGATTCACGCCAGCCACGAGAGAGAATGGCTGCGAACACACAAGGGTGATATGTGAATCTGATCACACTGTTCATATGTTATCAACAGAATAAAATACTGTCTTCAAGCGTGAATTGGTGTCCATCCTGATTACACACAACGCAGATACAACACTGTTACACTATTTTAAGACACCATGAATATGAACTAAAATGTGCTTTTAACATACCATCTCTGTATTAAAAAATGTATACAAAGGTTTCGTACAAAGATGGGTTCAAGTTCACTACTAGTGATACCTAAATAAAAGAAGTTATTTTTGGGCCATTTTTGCCTTTGTTTCATAGACAGTAATTAAGGAGACAACAGGACAGTACAGGGTGGAGAGAGGGGTATAGAATCAGCAAAGGACCTCGAGCTGGGATTCGAACTTGAGTTGCCAGAAGTGGGTCTGCACCATTTGTCCACTTCATCAGGGCTTTTCCGACTGTAGGTCAGGACCACTTTTGGGTCACAAACAGTTGGATGAGGTGGTTCGTGAAAAGTCGCTTGGCTTCAAAGATTTTGATTTAATAAACTAGAAGTTATTTAGATGCAAAATAAAAATAAAATATGTTGGTGGTTCCCATTATAGATGAAGTGGGTCACAAAATGAAAAGTTTGTGAATCTCTGCACTACACCAATGGTGTGATGGATTTGGTTTGACACACTGTGTGTTTGATCAAGTTGATGTTTGTGTGATTGTTTTGGTTGATTGCTCGAGGCTAACAGATTGAGAGTTTGGTCTCTTGGTGTTTTATTAAATACATACATTGTACAATTACATTGAAATCAACGCTCACCATGACAGCAAGAACAGAACGACACATTTTAGTTTATATTCATGGTGTCTCAAAATGGCACAGATAAGTACACTTAGATGTTTTTAATATTATCTTTATTAAAAAAGTAGTATTTTTTATACAACATTAGCGTGTGAAAATAGAGCACAACTAAATTACACTGTGAAGTGTACTTCTTTCACCTGGGATAGATCATCTTTACCAATCATGTTACCACAAAATGTTTGGAGAGACTAACCTAATCTAATGGCCTGTACCTGCAAACTTCAACAGAATTTAACAGTTTACTTTCCTCTTGGAAGCTTCATGAAACACTAACCAACATTTTTTAGATGTTAACATAGTTAGTTGTGTTGCACAACATAAAAGACAACGTTAGCGTCTGTTAATTTTAACAGTAGGAAAAACCTAGTTAATGTTGAGCTATTTGATCTCTTGGTGATATTTTTCTCTTCCGTGTTTAAACTCCATATCGTGTCAACATATAGAACAACGCGTCTCATTATTATTTATGAACTTGCGCGTTCTTATCCAATGAGAAGAGGTTTTGCGTGTGTTCAGGCCAGTAGGGGAGTCGTGGATTGTGCAAAACTATAGTGAGTTATACTGGAGCTGAAACAGCAGGGTTTCATGACCCTTTAATGTTTCTCAGTACAAATCAAGATGTTATCTAATAGTTTTGATAATGGTCTTTATTTAGAGAGGTCAGTGTACCTGAAAGGCCATGGAGTTGCAGGTCGCCAGAAAGATCCGGAGAGGCAAAGTTGCTTTGTATGATCTGTGACTCCAGAGTCTGTGTGCACCGGCAGTGACGCCCAGAGCGCTCAACACAAAACACAACAACGCTGGAGAAAACAAACACACGGGATTAGTGGATGTGACCGCGGTAAATCATCCTCAGTTTACTCTGCGGTGTGTGGGTCAGAGCATACAGGCACTTCTATATTCTGGGGACTTTCAACGCAGGTCCATTTTATCATTTACTATATGAAAACTTTAAAGTTGTGACACAGTTTGCCTTAAGTCAAGATAAAAACAGTGAAATGTTTCATATTTACCCCAGACTAATGTAAGTGGTCGTGCAGATGGAATGAAGAAGAGTCCGTACACGGCTCCAGCGTGCAGTAAACTCATGAGAATGACGTTTCTCCACACTATAGACCTGGCAGGCTTCGGGCCCGATTTCTCCTTATATGAGTGATCAAACTCATCCTCCACACGCTCCACTCGAGGTGATGATGATGAAAGGACATCTGTATCTGACATGACTGACAACAAACACAAAGAGACACAAACACGTGTTATTTCTGTAGCACAATCATCAGGTTACGTTACGCACTTATAGGGTTGCAAAGAGGCAGAACGTTACCGGTAAATTGCCAGACACTTTCCAAGGGAACTTAATCTGGGGAATTTTGGAAATATTCCAAATTGGAAACTTAATAGGAATTTTCTGGAAATGTATATAAATTATATCATAAACAAACATAAATAAACATTTAGTTTGCTCATAAGCAACTTTCATTGAGTAAACTGCAGGATTTTTCCCATTTTATAAAATCCTTCTTACTTTCACACTGTGCGATAGAGCGTTTTACACGTGGGTATGACAAGTATGTAGACTATACGATGACATCATAGGTTGTGACGGCTGGGACACACGCTAGCGCAACGTCCTCAACATGTGCTACTGGTAAACAAATACTGGTACTCAGGTCATAGCAGCAAACACGCTGTGCGTTGATCATGCTGAATTTCTGACACTGTCCGAAAACTATCGTAGGCTATCCTTAGTCACAAGACCGGGAAAATGTCCATCTTTGAACCTCTCTCACTGTATGACACTGTACTACCGATGAAGAGTCATGATCAAATGATTGTTCTACTATGGCAAACTTTCGTCTAGGACAGCCAACAATCGTGTAGCGTATCCCGGGCTCTACACAAAAGCATTAAAAAATAGAGGTAGACCGATTAATCGGTTTTGCCATTGTGTTTATTGGTGGAACAATCAAACATCCATGCCGATAGTTTTTCTGAGTTGCGTCCATTGCTTCATATCATTATGAAATGTTTTTTTTCTGCTGACTAGATTTGCATTAGCAGAGAAACAACAGCAGGAACTAAGTTTGTGGTCAAGGCCAATAATATTAGTAGTACCTCAAAAATACATGCAGATAAATTCAACCCAAATGTTTCTTCATGTCATGATTATTACCATCCATTTGCATTAGTTGATCCAGTATTCATCTTAAAAACTGTTGGTCGATTAATGGCAAGTACGAACCAAATCCACTATCATTCGACTTCTATTATAAACATTATTATAGTTAGTTATAATATTAGTGCTGCTACCTTACATTTAGATATCTGACTACTGTAACACATTTTGGTATTTGCTAGTTAAACTGTTAAAATATGTTATTTATGGAAACAAAGATGGACATTTTGACACTTGTTTGTGTGCAAGAAATGATCTGTGCATGTTCTGGAAGAATTCAAGTACATGCAGGGGGTGTGGCCTCATTGTCCCTTCAGTAACCAATGTGCTGTGTGCATGTGACTAGTGAGGGATGAGCCGAGTAGAAATTTAACTGAAATTTCATTCATTCTTCTTGTTTTAAACAAAATTATGATGCAAGATATTTTTTAACTACATTTAAGTTGCCTGTTATAAGCAACTGGATTACTCCCAATTTATTCCTATTAATTCCCATGGAAAGTTTTTCCAGCCTACCCAGCAAGCAAGCAATAGCCATCATTTCATTGTCTCGAGTGACCCCATATAGTCCGACTATGAGTGACACACTTCTAGCCAAAATAAACTTGAATTTGGTTTTACAATTTTTGCCAAAATAACTTGAAAGATGTAGAATATCATGTAACAAAGTCAACGGTGATGACAATGTGTTTGCTTTTATTCATTCATTTTATATTTCATTTATTTTTAGGCAACATTTTCATTGACAGCCCAGATTTCGCCTTATTTTAGCCTAGTCCTCCGCGCTGTGTTTATACGGCTATTAGACGTCTTTTAAACGCAATATTGCTTGCTGTGTAGATGTACGCACTCAGATGTCACAGCAGCACCATCAGTGTGCGCGTCACCACGCGCTTGACAAATATAAAATCACTCACCTGCTGTTTCTTCACACCTGTGGGTGAATGGATGAGAATCGGTGATGCCGTTCAAACGCGATGAAATATCGCGCTTCGGTTCAACTCTTGAGAGATCCAAACGTGTTGAAGAGCACGCACTCGTAACTGCGTGCAAAACGATGTTGTTGATGCGCTCTTGAACTGCTGAAATACTGCGCTGTGATTGGTCCGAGAGTTCGATGCCACCGTAGTTCAGATCTCTCATTGGCTAATGTTCGTCTGATGTTCGCGTTCACGCCCGCAGCATCCCGAATCTCACCGAACCTCACCGGAGCTCTCTGCTTTATTTATACCGTAACCGCTCACCCCACCGGCGAGGAGGATCAGCTGTACAACCAATCACGAGCTCCGTTTCCTCATCTCATAACTATTGCAGTCAACACACACTTTATACCCTTTATTCCAAATCGATTGTCAATTTTTTCTGATGGTTATATATTTATTAAAATGATGTCATGTCCTCATCGTAGTTTATTAGTTTGTTATGTCACTTAATGATAAGAGGACATGACTGAACATGCGTCCTCCTCAACACAACACTTTTTTTTAAAGTTGTACTAGAATCTTCCACCAGTTAAACAGGAAGAAATCTCTTGCCACATTTATATCAGGTTTATGAAAAATGCCTTACATGTCTAAGATGGGAACATCCTAAAGCAGTTATAAAGTTATAAAAAATATTTTATTTCGATTTTATTCTGTTTAGTATTTTTATATGGTAAATCTTCTTCATTGGACTTTAATTCTGTTCATGCTTTTCCAGTTTCATTTTTACAGTAAGTTATCTACAGGACACAGATGCTTGTGCTTATTTCCATTAATATCAAATGAAAGCTATAAAGGGTGATAAGAAGCTGTCAGAGATTATTCAAAGCGAACAATCTTAAAGTTATAAAAATATAAAAGTAAAGAATTCACAGTCAGTCTCCATGATCATGTAACCTCATGTAACCAAACAGCTGAAGGTAATAAAGATGCTTTTTATCAGATAGAAAACAAATATTTGATGATAAGGATTCCCCCTAAACAAAAGAAGTGATTAAACATTATCTTCACCTCATTTGACATCTTTACACACAATCTACTGTGATATTGTCACACACAGGGACCGGTTACATAAAAATAACCGGTAAGTTAACCCATTACCTGCCGTGGTCCCGTGAGCGGTTTACTTCAATATTTATCATGTACATTTTCATTGACTGTCTAAACTCTAAACTTTAGTTAGGGATAATCAGTCTTATATTTCGGATTGTCTACATTTTTATGCAAAGGTCTTTAAACAGTTATGATCAGTTTTAAAGAAAATAAAAAAAAGACTGACTAGTAAGACTGGTCTAAACCGTTTATGCACCCAGACAGACAACTGAGAAGCATCATGTTAAATATTTTTGTGCAATTCAATGCAATGAGAAATCCAAACAATCTAATAGTCCATGGAATGTTCAATAATTTTACATTTTATATCCTATTGTGTCATACATTTATTAAATTTTGATTATTGTAAACTTTCTGCAGTCAGCCCATCAGTAGATGTCACAGACTAACAGGCTGGCCTCATGAGAAACCGATATAAAGATAATACAGTTATATCCAAATCAACAGAAAATCCATGATGTTGTCATAAATAATTCAATGATTAATTGATTCAAAATTAACAGAATAAGAATGTTAAAAAAAACAACAACAATACAAATAGTTACATACAACATCACAAAATATGTCAACTTTGTCTGCATTTATTCTCTGTGGTAAAGTGACCTACAGCGCCATCTTGTGTGCTTTATTTAAACAGCAATTATATTTTTTGCCGTTTCATAATCCGGAGGGTGCAGCCTACAAAGGTCGTATATCTAGGCTGCATACGTCATCAAGACAATATTAATTTACAATATTAACAATTAGAAATGTAACTAATATTCATAGTTAGTCGTAAATTGTTGTAACATACTTGTGTGACATGCTCTGTTAACTTAAATAAACCAGGCTTGATGACATAGCCTCTGGAGGCTGCAGCCTTCCGATTGAGAAACGACCATTATTACACTAAAAATCATGTAAGACGTCATTTTGTAAGACGTGATTTTCTTATGTCAAACAATATAGAATCACATGATACACTAAAATGGTTGTTTTGGCAAATGCTACTTGTATAACGTTAGTTCAAATAAATATATCTAACCAATAGATATATAAAATATGGAATTCTAATACATTTATTGTATTTGTATATCCTATAACAGCGTCAAGTGTCCGTGCAGTTATCAGAGTTTAATAGTTTTTTTTTCGGTTGATTTTTTTAAAAACTTTTTTATTGGGATTTCAAATGTACATAAATAAACTACAAGTGTCAAAGGCAGACACATTGCACCATAAACATTAACAGTTCAAATACGAAAATACAAAGAAATGAATTAAATAATATAATGAATGAAAATAAATAAATAAAATGAATTAAAGAAGGGAAATAAATAACTAATGGTAAAAATAAATAATACTTTTTAATAATTTTAAATAATCAGAGTTTAATAGTCCCGTTATGTACACGTCATCATTCCTCGCCTCATGTCATTGATAGAAAAGAGAAACTGCTGGAAGGGCCGAATGTCAAGTTGAAAGTCTTTACCTGGGCGGGTTTACTGGCCCGGTAGTTGTAAATACAATATATATAAATATAAATATAGTTGTAGTTTCCGGGTATCGATCTTATAAATTAATTAATTTATCTGACTATCTAGAATAATACAAAAACCGTCTTGATATATGAATGAGTCTCAATGAAATATTAGCTGATTGGGCCGCCGCGCGCCCCTGCAGGAAGAGCTCGTGCGCGTCTCATGAGAAACAGTTACTAACTAGCAACACTCGCCGCTCAATGCTGCTGTCTCGGTGTGTTTTTCACATCTTCTGGCGTTTTTACGTTCCTCGGTATGGAAGTAAATAAAGATGAAGCAGAGAGGTGTATCGAGATCGCACTCCGGGCGCTGGAGAGCTCGCAGCCGAAGAGAGCGCGCCGGTTCCTGGAAAAAGCGCAGCGGCTTTTCCCGACGCGAAGAGCGCAGGGTGAGCGCACTGATCCCGGGATCACACAGGCCTCTATAGCACTGACTCACAGAGCTTATCTCAAGCGCATTAATGCTTATATTAGCTGTGCATTCATATAGAGAGAATCAGATAACGTGTCTGTGGAAATGCTGTATCGTTATATAATTAATGAAACGCATGTATATAACATTAGTGGTTATGTGTGTGTGCTTCACAGCTGATGTAACTCTTGTATCAGATCTGATTTAGTTGTTATTTTAATCTGCAAGTGTATCAAAAATGTTGCATATGTTCCCCATGAGGCCAAATTGTAGCACCATTGGTAGATCTTTGCCCTAGCAACACAAATGTCATGGGTTTGATCCTCAGGGAACACACATACTGAAATGATGTACTGCTCAAAGGGGACATATTATGAAAATCTGACTTTTAAGTGCTATAATTTGGTCCCCAGTGCTTCTATCAACCTAGAAAATGTGAAAACTTTTGGTAACGCTTTGGTAAACCATTCTCTGCAAGCATGTGAAAAAATAGGTAATTGAAATTTGGCTCCCCTTGTGATGTCATAAGGGGATCTTGTTATAATAATACCACCCCTTAATCTGCACTATCCAACCACGACAGCACTGCCATTTAGTGCAGAAAGAGAAAATACATGACAGCACAATTCAGTGAGTTTCAATATCAATAAACCACCATTATGGTGTGTCTTGTCCCCTTTAAATGCATTGTACCTGTCTTTGGATAAAAGCATCTGCCAAATGCATAAATGTAAAGATGCTGCATGTTACCACTAAGACTCAGACATCATTTATCAATGATGTCATCTGTGTGCTTTGAAGTTGACGAGTACTGAGATGCATATTGTGACACATTTAATGTTCTTAGAGTTGCTGGAGAGTCTGAATCAGGAAGGTGAGAGCAGATCACAGAGCAGCCCTACAGATGCTGCTGATGGTACAGAAGCACGTCAGCGCTGTTCTGGGGTCAGCAGTAATGGCACAACACCTGGAGACAAGAGCGCAGACTCCAAACCTTACACATCTGAGCAGGCTGAAGCTGTCCGAAGGTGTGGACTGTGATTTATTTCCACTCGAATGAATGTTGATCACTTGTTGACAAAAATGATGAACGCATTTCATTTGATGTGTGTTAGCATTTCATTTAAAAACTTGCATTTATTTAATCTTTTTAATAAGTGTTGCAATAGTTTACATGTGTCAAAGCAGTCAGTCCAGCAGCAAAATAATTGTTTTACCTCGATTACCTCTAAATTGAAAATAAAATGGATTAATTGCACAGCCCATACTACTTGTTTTCTTGCATGTTTGTTGTTAGTTTGTCCGGTTTCAGTTTTTGGCTAATAAAAGCATGATTTTATTAGGAATTTGGCAGAAATGTTGACAGAATGAAACGATGATCATTTTACTTCAACATGTACCTAAAAAAGGAATAAAAAAAACTGATCTTGAAGTGTTCTCTTAATTTTTCAGCGTCTGTATAAGAGATTTTGTTTTTGTGTCAGAATAAAGCAATGCAAGAACTACTATGAGATTCTTGGAGTACAGAAAGAAGCTTCAGACGAGGATCTTAAGAAAGCTTACAGAAAACTGGCATTAAAGTTTCACCCTGATAAGAATCATGCCCCGGGGGCAACAGAGGCATTTAAAGGTACGGCGAGCTGCTTTTCAATACATTTAATGTGTTACTCTGCACTGCCTTTATTTACACTGAAAATATATGAAGGGTTATTCTTTATTTAGTTTTTTGAGAAAATACATTAAAGGTTAGTTTTTGTTCACAATTGTTTACTTGCCTATCTTGTGATTGTTGTATAATTGTGCTGTAGCCATTGGAAACGCTTATGCCGTTTTATCTAATGTGGAAAAGAGGAGACGCTATGATCAGTTTGGAGAAGAGAAAAGCAACACGGGCAGATCCAGCAATGCAAACACACACTATGAAGCTGACATCTCACCTGAAGATCTCTTTAATATGTTCTTCGGAGGAGGCTTTCCTACCAGTGAGTGACTGTGTGTGTGTGTGCGTGTGCATGTGCGTGTGTGTGTGTGTGCGTGTGCGTGTGTGTGTGTGCGCGAGTCTAAAAGTAACTTTATTCATGAAAAGACCTGATAATGAGTTCATTGGATGTAAATGAATGTTTTGTTTCTATCAGGTAATGGTCATCATATGTACAGTAATGGAAGAATGCGCTTCAATCATAATCAGGGCGAGCGTGGAGAACACAGAGGGGTGAGAAACATCTCGAGGACATCAGTTTTGACACATTATGTTTTTATCAACATGACTGTAGAGGGCAGCAGTGAGATGATTGTGAACAGAGGACTTATAAAGGTGTGTGTGTTTTAGGGTGGTCTTGCTCTTCTCATGCAGTTGATGCCCATCCTCATTCTGGTCATTGTGTCAGCATTGAGTCAGATGATGGTGACAAATCCTCCGTATAGTCTGAGCTTCAGACCGTCAGTCCTCAGTCTGTCTCTCTCATTATTTCTCTCTCATGCATACATCATAAAAAAGAAAGCCATTGATCAGGCGTAAAGTTAATTTCAGCAGGTGACCTCCTATATTGAACAGGTTAGATTTATTAAAGCACTTCAGAACATAAATCGTGTCTCATTTCAAAGCTGCATCCTTCAAAGGGCGCATTTATCAGCATGCGTCATTAAAAAGCAACCAGGTCACTTCATATACCACCTTCAAATGCGATCTTCTTTCATGGGAATTTGGAGGATGCTTGAGGTGTATTTGTCATTGCTACAGATAATCACAATTATTTGCGTTGCCATGAGCAAACGTC
This sequence comes from Misgurnus anguillicaudatus, assembly GCF_027580225.2. Lineage (NCBI taxonomy): Eukaryota > Metazoa > Chordata > Actinopteri > Cypriniformes > Cobitidae > Misgurnus > Misgurnus anguillicaudatus. The sequence continues at coordinate 37,445,505 of NC_073340.2, read as the reverse complement.
ATTTATTTGAAAAGAATGGAGGCAGTTGGACATTTAAGTGAAGATATCTTATAAGGTGATATTTCAGAAGACATGTGTACATGAATACATGTGTTTCAGGAACAGTGCTTTGTTAGCAAGGCAAGAAATAGTTAACATAATTTTTAGTGGTTGACCGATAAATAAAGCTATTTGGCCGATATAAGTAAGTGTACCCTTTTAAAGTACTTCAAACATATTTACCCTATAGACATAATTAATGTGGATCTGACATCTCACGGTACTGTTTGAATAAGTGTGTTGAACTAGTGTGGACACAACATACACTGTAAAATACTTTATGCTGCCTTAAAATTGTTTGGTGATTTACAAGTCATTTCAACTTACTATTATTTATCTTGACTAGAGATGAGTTGTTATAACTACAGGTGAGTTGTTATAACTTTAAAAAAATAAGTTGACTTTTCTCAACTATATTTTATAAGTTGTGACAACCCATCTCTGTTGACATGACTTGTAAATCTGAGTTGATTTAACAAAATTTTTTAAGGCAGCAAAGTATTTTTTACAGTGTAACGTCATGATAAAAAGTGAATAATGATTGGTCATTTTACTGTCTGTCAGACTTTACATTGAGTGACACAGAGTGTCTTTTCATTGCAAACAACACATTTAACTAATAGAGAAATTTACTGGCCGATTGCAAAGATTTCTCGGTCGATGCTGATAGAAAAGAATCCAATTATCTGCTGATATATCGGCCTATCACTAATAATTTCATAAAAATGTCATTCCTAATTATTTAGATACATGAAATTAAATGAAATAATTACAATATTTTGGTTAACTAACATTTTTAAGACAATGTTCATTTATCATGCACATTCTTACTATATTACAGGAAAAAATACTGCATAAAACTATTTATAATATTTCTAAATAATCCAATATTTATAAAAAATAACAATGACTAAAGAAAATTTTATATAAACACGTTCTCATTTGACTCTTTATAGAAACCATTTTTCATTTGTTAGACAGATGCGAGAGTGAACAGATGCTGTAAATGTGTTGGCATAGCAACATGATGCTTCCTGTTTCTTTTGCCATCAATTCTAGTTCAGGACTTTCCACAGGACGTAAATCAGATGCACATTTGAAGGACATAACTTCATAAATGAGAGCACTTTACATTTGAGAGCAATGAAGGGGATGATATTTCCTAAATAATAGCTTCATTGTAGTTTGTTTCTCACACAGTAGCTTCAAAGGACTTGAGTCATATAGTTTTAATGATATTTTAATGGTGTTTATTCCTCATGTGAAGGTAAGTTGTTTGTGTTTTAGAGAGAGGATTGTTGTATCGTGCACGGTATTTCAGTGACAGTGATTTGTACCAGCGGGAACAGAGAATGGGAACATCGAGCTGTCCTGCTGTATGAAGGATGTCTCATTTAATTTTAGTTGAGGACTTTCCACAGAACACTCCTAAATCAGATGCACCTCCGAAGGACATAACTTAATAAATGAGAGCACTTTTGTCAGATGATGCTGAAGGTGTATCAGGTTTTGATCGTGACATGAACACTAATGCTGATGCCAGCATACCCAAACAAAGCAAATACTAAAGCTTTATATGTCTCCACTTCTGTTTGAGACAAAGATTTTCGTATATTGCTTGAGTATTGATCCGCTCTTGTGCCGATTCTGCACGTGAAGATCTTGTGGTAGGACGCTGGTCTGTTCAGGGTCAATGTGATGGCACCATAGGAGATCAATAACAGTGCTGGTTACACGATCGTAGCCGGTCCGGACCTGTTGGGTCACAGTTCAACAGATGAACATGCGTGTGTGTGATGTGTTTCTCTGACTGTATCGGTTGTTTTCATTTTAATGTGTTTGAATTTAAATGAACCCATATGCTGTCTGAAGAAATGTGTCCACTCCTCGGTACAGCAGATGCTTTCTGTCAATCATGTGAGGTCTCATCTGATTGGTGGATTGTCTGTGGAGTCGCTCTGCTGGTGACCTCTCAACCTTTAACCCTGAATTATTCCTTTTAAAGTCAAATCACCTGAGGTCTGAATGGACAGTTGTGGTCAGCGGTGTCTTCATACTTTGTGCGCATGAAGCTTGTGACCTCTGACCTCTACACTTTAAGCCTGACCTGCTATCAGACAAGAACATTGTCATTCAGTGTCTGTTTGCTAAAGCTTATCATTTCTCACCCAGTGAACAATAAAAATAAACACTGTAGCAATAGGCAGTATTTAAGCAATAAGGTACAAGAGGCTGTGCTGGATCATGAAAAAGTCGTGCCTGAAGGAGGGGCGTTATTTCACCATACAGCACAGCCTCCAATACCTCCATGCTTTCATAAAACAGCAAAAATATGCATCAACACAACTTTCATGAAGTTAAATCACTAAACGTCTTCTTTCTGCTGGATAAAATAGTTGTGAAGTGATACACAGAATCATTGAGAACAGCGCTTATAGATGTGTGTTATCATAAATAATTATTGACCAATCAGAATCAAGAACTGAAACGAACTCTTTTATAAAAGTATTGGGTATCAGGCCAAGTCCAAAGTCATAATGATGAGTTGTCACAAAAGTACAAATCTAATGTTTCTTAATAGCTACATTTACATGCAACCAAAAACTCTGTCTGTAATCGTATTGATGGCTCAATCGGATTAAAAAGCCTTCATGTAAACACCTTCATCAATACGATTAAAGTTGATCAAATGCAAATTTGGATTGTATTGAAAGCGTTGGTGTGGTCCGACTTGTGTTCTGATCATTATTAGGAGAAAAGAATGAATGTAAACACCTGAATTGTAGTATTTTCTCAGTCGGATGCAAAAATAGCTTGTGTACATGCGCAGAACAGTTGTGCTTAAGTTCACGTCTTATATTTACCTTTTATTTACACATCACATGATTCTCATCACAGAAACATAGCAAGGCAATGGCTATACACATTATTAAGGGGTAATGGGGTCACATGCTGTACATTCTGTGGCGTTCATGTCTTAAATAAGGCAATAAAATAGTGTCGTGCCTTTGTGTTTTCTTTGCCTAGATCTGAAAACTTCTAAAGAACTACTTTCTCTAACTCAACTTTGTACATTTATTCAGAGATAAAGTGTGAACTCCACCGGAGATGCTGTGTGCTACGTTGCAAAGTCTTTTGCTTTTTTTACTTCATATTTGGGCTCCTTTTAACAAGTGTTTTTCTCTGCGGGTTAAAGATGAAAGGATTTAGTTTATTAGTTATTGGTATTTGGGCTGTGAAAGGTTATTGAGATGCTTTTGGACTAGTTTTAAATGTCCATTGAGCTGGTTTTCATACACGAATCTGGCAACCATGGCTGTGCACTTGCGCAGATGTTTGATTTGGATTATATAGAATGACATGAACCATAAACATTGCAATCTGATTAAAATGTTTGTTTACATGTAAACCGTATTGTTGTAACCTGCAATCGGATTGACACAATTTTGTGCATGTAAACATAGCCACTGTCATATCTGATCCATCTGATGTCTCTCTGGCACACGCAGGTCGGCAGGACACACACACAAGCGTGTGACTGAACATCTAGGCGTGACGTATTACGTGAACGAGCGCTTCAGTCAAGACTTCAGTGGATTAAGTGTGAAACAGGTGGAGAGCAGCGTGGAGGACGATTACATCTCCAACCTGAGAAACAACTGCTGGAAAGAGAAACAACAGAGTACGTAAACACTTTAACACTCAAATGATTTCAATGCATTTGAGTGAATGAGTCACATTTGTGTTTCCAAATTCATGTCTGGATTTGAATAAAAGTGTTTTGATTCATTCAGTAAAAGCTGGATCATACTGGATTTGAACTGAATCAGCATTCATCTTCCTGACCTGAAGTTACTGAGATATTTGACTCACATTCACACTCGCATATAGTCACGTTTAAACTTGGCATGTCAGGACGTGATGCGGCGTGTTTGACGTCAGTGAGGTCAAATGGTGTCATTTTGCCAGGGTATACCAATTACATTTGACAGCAATGAAGGGGAGGATATTTCCTAAATAAAAGCTTAATTGTAGTTTGTTTCTCACACAAAATAGCTTCACATGACTTAAGTCATATAGTTTTTATGATATTTTAATGTTTTTTTTTTTCGTTTTGTTGTTTGTTTGTGTTTTAGAGGAAGGATTGCTGTATCGTGCACGGTATTTCGGTGACAGTGATTTGTACCAGCGGGCACAGAGAATGGGAACACCGAGCTGTTCTCGGCTATCGGAGGTTCAGGCTTCTCTACATGGATAAAACTTTGTTATATCTGCACTACCTGGTGAGGGCGCTATATTTAACATATTACATTCAGCTGCTGGGTGCATCTCAATTCAGGGTCTGGATCCTTTTAAGGCCGGACTTTAAAGGCAAGGCTCGATATTTGAAGGCGGTAGCCTCTAAAGGCCACGAAACAAACTGAAACAAGGTGGTCTAGCCTGTGGGGGTCCCACTACGCTTGTCAGCGGGACACAATAGCTGACACCTATCAGACTTTTAAAAATATATATGGAGCCAGATTTTTTATTTTATTTTAACAAATATAACACACTGTTGCAGATTAAACTACCCAACAGTATGTAAAATTCACCAACCTTAGAAATATACAAAAGCAAAACGCTACACGCACAATATTGCAGCAATAATATTAATTCACATCACTTAAATATCATTTATAATAGTAAAACAGTCACAAGGACCTGGAATTTGCAAAATATACACTTTTATTTAACTACAGTTTTGAATGTTTATTGCGAATTACCCAGACGTCACAGGTGCCCATTGAATCTTGGGATATTCTGTGAAGGATCATCTATGGTTCCTTGGTTTCAGAGGAAAAAAGGCCACATTTGGGAGGCTTGTATGTGAAGGAGCCCTTGAATTAAGACAGCCTTCGTCGCGGCCCGTTGACATCATTTGCCTTCAAATACGGCTTTGAAAGGCCACAGCCCCTAAATTGGGATGCACCCATTAGTCTTAGTTGGATTTAACTCTTTCCCTGCCAATGATGAGTTTTTACGACAATGCATATTTCCGCTATTATGCACTAGGTGGTGCTCTTACACAACTTGTAAAACACTAAAGCATCCACTGATCCCAAAACAGTAAAAACTCTGTATGTTTTGATCATCACTGATCTCTTACAAAAGTCTGTTACAAAAATGCAATGATCTTAGCTTTTTGTTCAAAATTAGTTTTTTTTTGAAGAAACCTACCCATGTTTGAGAGGTGATTAAAGAGAACAAATAAAGATAGGATGAAAAGCAGATGGTCTGTTGTTTCATTTGATTTATTGTTTGTTTATATATTTAAAGAAGAACATTTTCTAGAAGGCCTTAAACTTTTGTAAAAATCATAAAAAATGCTGACTGGCAACTTTTTAAAAAACGCTGGCAGGGAAAGAGTTAATAAATGTCCAAATAATAACAAATAATGCATGTATTAACATTTCTTTTCTTTTCACTTGCAGGTTCCTAAAAACAATCTCTGGAATACATTCTTTTTGATGATTTATATTTATATCTTTGAGATTTATCTTTGCAGGGATTTTACGGATTAAATCGTCGAGTACCTGTAAATGTTAGGAGTTTAACTGCTGTACATGTAATATTTATTGAAGGATCACATAGGATTATTTATTTCATATGAAGTTTTATTTTCTACATGCCAGAGATGACACTGTTTTACTCTGAATACAAATAAAGATTTTAGGTGCTGCTGTCCTCTCTGTGGGTGGGTGTGAACTTTTCATTGGTAGTGTGAACCATATTTCACACGAAGAACGTCAGCTGACGTCAGACATCTGAATCATGCGCTTTGGCACGTTCGTAGCACTGAAGAAATGAACCTGTCAGCCAGCAAAACTTGAATTTAAAAGGCATGAATAGCTGAAGGCTAAACCTTCACTTAATATATTGATCAAAGTTATCAGTTAATCACATTGTCAGCAATCACTAAAGCAAGCTTGCAAAGATTATATTTTGACGTTTGTCATGACAAAAGACTTCTCTGTGAAGTTCCTCTGTGGATCTATACTGTACTGGTATCAATAAATGAAAATATTGTGAAATGTACTTTGCTTCAGGATCCAGATTTTATACTACTTCAAATCGTACTTTATCAAGTATTAACTCCTAAATGAAATTTTACACTCTAAAGATTACCAGGAATACATGACATGGGCTAAATCAACTTTACAAACAGCAGAGGTTTAATTTTAGCTGAGAATATTTGGGTTTCATTGTGGGTTTTGAGGATGAGGTCTTGGGTAAACCGTCCAGGTCGAAATCTGCTAAACTTAGACCAGAACATCAAGTTTTCTTATTAAAAATTAGGGCAGGTTATGTCACACCATTTTATCCTTTAAATTATATTTTTTATGTTCTTAATGTCCCCATCCAAACTGTTGGCCCAAGACACATTAAAACACACCAAGAATGGTTATTTTCTTCAAAAAATAATTTATTTTCTGCACTTTAAATGAAAAGTACAAAAAGTACACATTGTATTTGAATATCAAATAAATATGATGCATGGATATGCATTTAAAAACAACAAACATTGATTTGAACAAAGGGCATCCGGTCACATCCAGACACATTGTTGAATCGATCTGTGAGCTGGCACTTGCATGAAAGACAAATAATAAAAACAAAAATCACATGAAGTTTGCTACACGACTGCATGCAAAATAGCTGCCACATCTGGTTTCCATAAACCTGAGGTAAACGTTTCGTAAAAATAAAAAAACCCGTCTCAATGCAAACTGTTAGCAAAGTGCAACATCTGCATACCATACATACTGTATTACATAATCTTTTAGTCCTTTATGTACCCTATAACTGCATTTAAAAATGCCCTGCTGGAAGACTCGTAACTTACTGCTTTCAACAGTCACACAACTACAGTCCTCTCATGAGAAAGAACAAAACCGTTACATGAAATTTATATATATAAAAAAACTAGTCAGTCTCTCAGCATTCTTCAATCAGTAGTTCTTCAGAGCTGTACAGTTTTCTTTTAATAACTCGAAATCCAGTGCTGAGTTTAAGTGCATGTCTGAGCACAGGTGAGGCTGGAGATCTGCCCGTGAAAAGCCCCTGGATTTTAGGCCAGAGACCTTTGGAGTCCAGCCTGAGCACCAGAGTCAGATGAAAGGTAGGCACCAGGTAAGGGTCCACCGCTATCTGCCCCACGGCCTCACAGTTGTCCCCCTGCTCCACGCACAGGTCGATGAGCGCCCCTCGCAGGCCGCAGGGCTCGCTGACAGACAGATGGACCAGCTCCTGGCCAATGTGCTCCAGAAGTTTCTCAGGAATGAGAAGTTTGGAGCAGTGCAATACGCCGTCTTTAGCTTCGGTAAGGTTATCTGCGATGAGCTGGACCACATCTTTACAGAGAGCCTCCTCGCTCGGGTCAAAAAACATCTCGCTTTCTGACAAATCGGGCAAGGATATTGAACCTGTGAGAGAGGAACACCACCACATTAAAACCAAGAACAACATGCAAAATATTTAAAGATGCAATACTTTAAAAAGGTAGAGTAATGCTGTAGATCAGACTGTACCTGTATCAGACTGGTCATCTGTACTGCTTTGATTGTCTGAATCTGAGTCCAGGCTGTGGAGCTTCTGAAGCAGTCTGCTCCAGGACAAACGCTTGGATGAAGCATCAGATGTTGGGGTGGATGGAAGATTGGAGTCTTCAGACAAAATGCTGGAAATCAGATGTTCCTGCATTGTGTAAACTTGATGGCTCTAAAGTCACTGTAGAAGAAACAATACAGCTGTTATTAATGAGACATACAAAACAACAAGTCGGGTCAACAAAGAACTTCACTAAAAATATATATTTTACATTTTATTTTAATACATCAGATGATATTTCATTCATCGTACAAGCCTGATGATGATACTAAAGTAACATACATGACTCAAGTACGTGCATGTTCATTGATACATTGTTGCTTTGTCCTGCAAAATCTGAATGATCTTACGCATTAAAAACCTCGCAAACATCAAAATCGAGCTCTTACCTAAATCTTTGCTTGTAACTCCGCAGTGTCGCTTTAGATCCGATCAATTCAGTGCAGATTTATAGTCCTTAAACTAACAAAGACGTGCGTGATGAATGTAAGTGCAGCAGCTGTGTGTGAATGTGCAGAGGGCTCCGCAAAACACTGACGCAATGCTTTCAACTGCCGCTTATATACACACTGACGCTGGCCACGCCCCGTACACGTTACAGCCAATCGGCTTTTAGGTCACGTCTTCCGCGTCGCAAGTTCGCCTGGCAACACGTAGCGCAGTAAAGTGCAGTTTGCAGCTATTGTGTTTAGTGGAGGAGGAGGTGTGTAATTGTTTGCAGGCAGGACATGCAGCGGCACATCTCATCTCACGTACTGCTGCTTATTTCATTGAACTTTGGAGATTTGCATCTTGCAACGAAACATCAGTTGTGTGTATTGTGAAACAGTGAAACCGACTCATTGAGTACGTGCCCACCGCAACACAATGACTTTACTAAACAAACACAAATGCATTTACTTATGAAAATGATCTTTAGCCCCGCTTGACGTTTGCTAAATAAATAGTTGGCATAAACTAACTTGACTTTTAGGAAGTTGTTTGTGTGACATGATATGATGCAACTATTAAACCGTTTTGATTTGATTTGCAGTAAAACTATAGAAACTAAAAATGTACTCTTGGTCTCAATCGTTTTACCATGGTATTTAAGGTGAAACTAATATGGAACACAAATAGTAATCAATCTGAGGAAAAAGTTACTTGGTTAGTACACTTTTAGGCTACTATAACAAAACCATGGTTCATTTTTCTTATGGTTTCTTATTTTTCCATAGTTCATCTAGAAACTTTTTAGACTGCTAATCCTTTAGTTTTTTATTAAAGAAGAAACCACGTGATAAAACCACAAGTTAATGTGTCTCAGAAGAACTAGTGAAGAGAAAAACTTAACCATGATTTTACTACAGTAAAAAAAACATGGTTACCACAAAATAACTATGGTTTTGTAAACCTAAACCAGAACCACACTGTAAAAAAAGGCAGCACGAAGTTAAAACAACTTGGTTTTGCAAGTCAGTACAAAATACTATTTTAAGTTTTGACTTGTGACTAAACTCAGCTGTTGAAGCTCTTTAACTTAATTTTGTAAGCTCAAGCATAAAAATATATGTTGATTTGACAAAAATGCTGCATTTACAGTGGTTTTGCTAATAGTAATCAATACACCAAAAAACTGCTTACACTTTTACAACAAAAAAAAAAAAATCACGAGGAACCTAAAGCTACAACTTTATTCCTACACTTTTTATGAAATGCTTTCTCATTTGTAAATTGCTTTGGATAAAAACATAAGCTAAATGAATAAATGTAAATCTAAAACATCTTCTCTTATACACTTTAACATATGAAACACTGAAGTCCACATTTGGAAAACAAAGCTTTGGGTGTTTTCACACTTTATAAACTCAGACCAGTTTAAGGTGATCAACAAGTAGCCAATTCAAACTCATTGTGCTTTAAAGTTTACTTTAGATGGTTCAGTTTGTGTCCGATCAGTGAAAGTTTAGGAAGGGTTAAAGTTTTCCTTGTTTAGGATGAGGGCCTGGCTCTGGACAGAAGAGCGTTCAACACGAACCGGCACATTCCAGGCCTGACTTCACGTCTTCTGTTTGCTGGTAAAGGGTGTGGGGTCCTGAAGGATAAAATCCTGAACAACAGCCTGTAAACTCTTGCATATAAAGGCTTTAAGTTGCATGAATACACAAACCCTCTAAAGACATTAATAGACTAATATATACTCATTTAACAGCGATTTCTGTGTGAAACACACCAGGAGGGAAGTTAGGTCACAAACTTCATTTACTTCAGAGACGGCACAAGTGAAAGTTATAATGTGATGGTGTCTCTGTGATGTGTAAATGAAAATCAGCCACAATGGCCTAACACACACAGCAGGGACGTTAAACACTCACATTTTCTTTACAATATTTAAAATATAATGTTGACTGATAATGCATGACAAGAAGCATAGATGCTTGATTCAGAGTGCCTGCTCAATGCATAAATGTAAAGTTAATGTTGTTATGTGGTGTTGTGATTGGATCTCAAGTGAAAGTCATCTATGAACTGAAATGTTCTGCTGAACTACCACAGATCGTCTTACAGGATCATTTAGATCAAAAGCATTTGTGACTTTAACCCACTTTTAATGATCTTCAATGAAATGAGTTGGAAGATTTCCCAGGTTATAACTTAAAGCTGTTTTTCTTTTTGAACCTTTGACCACACAACAACTGTGAACAATAAAACATTTCTCCAGGACAAAACTTAAAAAAAAAAAAACAAAGCACATAAAGTTGGTTATTATTTTTAACTCTCAAAAAAACCTATCATGTAAAACTCCTCAGAGGAAATGTGTGCCTGTGTTTGTTAATGCGTGCATGCATTCATCTCAGTGCATATAATGCAAACACTGAGAGTTTTTGGACGGATGCCAAACTTCACAGACGTATTTCAGCCCACGTGAGGGTTGGACAAACAGTTCCTATTCTGACTGCGCGAGGAACCACAAGAAAAACAAAGACACGTGTGCTACATCCAGGAACAAAACATACTGTACTGACTTATTTTATATATAGTGTGCTTATACATTTCATGACTTAAAGCAACACATTTCTATGACGTTTATCCAGGTCATAAAAACATAAAAGCTGCAACACAGAACTTCTGTAAAGTTTATACTTTGGAAAACTTGTTAAAGAATAAAAGATGTTTACACCGTGAGTACATGAATAACAACAAATCTTATCACAACTTTTTAATAATAAAAAAAATTAAATGAAAAAGAACAACACCACATTACATGAAATGTACACTTAGGCATTTAGCAGACACTTTTATCAAAATCAACTTTAAAAAAAGTGAGAAAAACAATAATAAGACAATATTGCTAATGAAGAAAATTTGGTGGTAAAGATTTAAAGTGAAAATAATCTCATTATTTTCTGATCATTTTAACTAAAGTGATAAAGTGTGTTGTGTTCCACAGCATTAGGACCCTGCAGAAAGTGTGTAGTGTTAGAAACGCCCTTTTTTGAGGATTACAGAGTGGACAATAATCATCTGAGCTAGAACAGAACGTTCAGTACTTTTGTCCACCAACATCTCTGCTTCAGCTGAAGACTGATAAACATCATCACACTTTAACATACAAACATGAGATCACATTACATCAGATTTTAGTTTTTTTGTTTTCAATGTCCTTAAAGTTTTTAGATGGTAACATTAATTTCAGTTCCTACGTAAGAACATCACTTCTTAGAACATTCAGTTCTTTTTTTAAATGTTTCTGATGATAAAGTATATAAAGAGTTGTTGTTGTCTTTCGGGTTGAGGATAAAGAATGTGGGGGTCTTATATCCCAACACAGCTGCTGTCCACCCCCACACTCTGTGATTATACATTTCCTCAACGTAGAGAGCATGTGGGACAGACTACCAGCTTCTTATGTGCTTTAAAAACAACTGACTTAAACATTTAGATGGTTATTTTCTTACTCTACTTTTATTTAAGCAAACACTTTTGTTAAAAAAGTGTGAAAATGAATCCCTTTTAAAGTCAACAAGAGTTTGTAACCAATGTTTTAATGTATATTTTTAGTAAAACAGGATATACAATAGAAAGCAAATTAGACATTTTTGATTTTATGACTCAAAACTCATCAAACATTTAAACATACTCTTAATATATGTGCCGGTTCATTTTTTTAATTGTTCTGTTTTTTAAGTTGTAAATTCCTTCACACAGACTATCACATATACGATTGGCTTAAAAACTTTTATTTAACATTTAACACAGCTGAACTAAGACATTTGCACAATTGAGGCTTTACAAAACAAGGTGCAAATTTACAAACCAAAGGCATGATCGAAATATTCACGCTTATTACATTAGTGCAAAACACTGTATCTACGATGACAGTCCTTTAAAACAATATTATTCACAATAACAAAAAATACACACACAAAAAAAGATGTTTAGCTACGTGTGAGCATGCGAGTATGTCTGCCTACAGCAGTTATGAAGTGGTGAATCCCAGGAGCTGCTCGATGGGTTTATATTTCCACTCATCTGCCTCCAATTGCTCCACCAGCCCAGCCAGACGCTCCATCCTGGAAACCTGCTGATCTGAGATCAGAGATCATAAGTATGAATAACCAATGTTTACCCGTCAATGTACATCTGTTCCTAGATCAGTGACCAAGAATGATGTGAATATCAATGATTTTTTAATGAAAGTTTCAAAGTGTGTGAATTTAAATGTGGATTAAATTCAAAAGTATTTAGTAAAAAATACTCGAAACAAATGCATTTTATCTTACCATGTTTAACCTGCTTCAGTGTGGATGCAACTTGATAGCTGAACACAGACTCACACAAAAACCTATCAGATCCATCTGCGGAAAAATACATATGAATATGTTGATACAAATAAGGCAGAAGGCTTAAATAAATAAAGTTAAATTTATGTATCAGTAAACAGAAACGCTTAAATCTGAGAAAATTGCAAAACTCTGAGGTGGAATTTAAGATGCATATCTAAATAGAGATTAAAATCCTATTATAGAAAACCACAGGGGTCACACATTCATATGTATATAGTATACCAAAGACAAAACTGCTGTGCTAAACACACAAACAGGGTGTTGGTCAATGAGTCAGTATGTTGTGAGCAAATGTACTGTTTGTTACTGTTGCTCAGCACAATAAACTGGACTGTGTGTGAGGTGACAGCATTGAGGCCATTTGCCAAACACAGAATTGCACCCCTGCTGAATGAAATCTGATGGACAAATGACCCAGAAACAACTCTAATAACCAAGAGGGATTTTACAAACAAAATGGCCACAACAAAAGGACATTAACTGGGTGTTTGGCTTTAGAAAAACTCTTTCCATAACAATTTACATAACAGGCTTATGTGGACTTTGCCAACCGGATGTGCCAAGTTTTCAGAAGGACACTTAAAGGTGATGTCTGTCAAACAAAGGAATGGAAAAAGATTTTTCTTAAACAGATTTCCCCAATGCTTTCCATGCCCACTACTGAGAAAACAGACAGTCCCCCGCTACAAACTCACACAATTGGTTTAACCAATGTTCAAGAAGTCAGCTTACACATTTACATATAGTTGAGTCTGCTTTTTTGTGTGGGAGAAAATAATAACATCTAAAAAGTTACACAGTACAAAATCAAAAGATAGAAATTTGACACACCCTCCATCATCTCACCGGCTCCTTTAGGATAAGTGTACAAAACTTTCCTGGGCGGGATCAACTCAGAAGCACTGAAGCCTGATCCGGTTACTGAGCTGCCACTCACACCTCCTGCTGATGAGGAGGATGAAGACGCCGCCATTCAAAATCTGGACAGGACAGATGACACAAACATTAGCCAACATCCTTTTGCTGAAAATCAATAAACCCAAATAAGTGTAGACATAGCAGAACATTTAAAATGAGTCTCTTAGTATTTTTCTTCAGTTATGTTTCTGTTTCCTAAACAGAGCTTAACATGCAGATATTATTGAATCCTCTGATTTAGTATAAAGATTGCATTCAGGTTTTATCTCATACTGTAAAGCTTCAGTTTGCCATCACTGATTTAAAGAACATGTTATGGAAAAATACAATAGCATGTATTCAGCGTAAGATAAACAGTGTAATGCTCCAATGTGTACATTTATCACATGTCTTTATCCCCAAGGTCTATGGGACACCAAACATAAGTCATGAAACACTTCTCATGGATAACACCTGAAGCATGTTATCAAGTTATAACTTTACAAACCCTCTAAACTAAAGACATTACCCCAAAACAACACCTGAGACAAAAGTAAATGAAAGTCAAACATATGGTATGCAAGACACATATAAACACAGTGACAAATCAGAATACAGAGCACATAGATTATGATTAAGCTGTACATTAAATAAAAACTGTTCAAACTTTGATATTGTAATTAAAAACAAATAAACAAAACAGCGCTGATACTATGACGCCACCAAACAAACCATCATAACTCACAAAACAGCACGACATATTACAGCTACTTCACACGTACGGTTTTAAATGTAAAATACAATACTACAAATTTACATAACACTAAAATCTTAAAACATGTATTTTATAAACCTAATCAACTGAAGCGCCGATGACAATGTTTCTTCTTTGTTGCTGTCTGTTTAACACAGTTATGTCGTCAGAGCGCCCCCTCGAGCCCCGGCGGAAAAACACCGGGCACAACAGACTGACTTTTTAAATTATTTAGCTAAAAAATTTTACAGAATCGACGCAGAATTTATTTCAGTGTAAACTATTTAAACAAATATGCAAAAATATTTTTTATAATATATCTTACTGCAGCAGCGCAGCAAGAAATGTGACGTCACGCGACGAAGGCGGAAGTGAGCTCAAAGCGGCGGCTCCAGTGTACACAGACTGCTGCTCAAGGTAGAAAAGTTAATTAATATCATTTCTTCTTTATTTAGTTTATAATAATAACGCTCTCAGTATAGTTCAAGTATGTTGTTTTCGCAGGCTTTTAAACATTTAACGTCAGCAGCAGACACACAAGCTTGACCACGTGCTTATATTTATGTCACGTATCTTCATCGATGAATGCTTACTGAAGATTTGTGTGAGATTTGCAGTGTTTAACTTATATTCTCTTACAGAATTATTCAAGTGTCTTTTACCATAATTAATAAGCCCTTATTATTGTTTTGCACTTAAACTCTGACCATCCTATTCTTCATCTTCCTCCTCAGTAGTTTGTTTATGATGGATGTCTTGCGTCCGGTGCTCATTAACATCAATGGGAGAATTTACAGAAAAAATCCTGTTCAGGAAGAAACTTATGAAGAAGAAGAAGAAGATTATTCATACGCAGGAACAGGTTTGTTTTGGTCAATTTCACTATCGTACAATATTTATATAAAGCATTATTTCATGTTAATTTGTTCATTTCAACATTGACAGCTATTGAGGAGTGCCTGGATGAACCCTGTGATACACACAACATAGAACAGACTTACAATATTTATATAAAGCATTATTTCATGTTAATTTGTTCATTTCAACATTGACAGCTATTGAGGAGTGCCTGGATGAACCCTGTGATACACACAACATAGAACAGACAGAGAAAGGCTTTCGCTGTGCCATAGATGTGCCAAGTGTCCTTTATAAGTTAGTACACAAAATATTCTCCAATATTTGAGACTTGGCATGTTATTTAACTACCTAATATAAAGATGGTTTCCCAGACAGGACTTATTTTAGTTCCAGACTTAAATGCATGTTTGAGCTGCCTTAATTTACAGTCGTATGCAAAATTGACAATTCCATGATTGTAATCTTTAAATATTTGCATCAGCAATTTCATTTTGATCGAACAAATAACTGAAGGACACAGTAATATTTCAGTAGTGAAATGAGGTTTATTGGATTTACAGAAAATATGCATCAAAATGAAACTAGACAGGTGCATAAATTTAGGCACCCCAACAGAAAAATCACATCAGTATTTAGTAAAGCCTCTTTTAGCAGAAATAACAGTCTCTAGACGCTTCCCATAGCCTGTAATGAGTGTTTGTATTTTGGACTATCTCTCTTTACAAAACATCTCCAGTTCAGTTAGGTTTGATGATTACCGAGCATGAACCGCCCACTTCAAATCACCCCACAAATGTTCAATGATATTCAGGTCTGGGGACTGGGATGACCATTCCAGAACATATCAGAATGCAGAATAAATGCCCGAGTAGATTTTGAGCAGTGTTTTGGGTCGCTGTCTTGTTGAAATATTCAGCCTGGCATAACTTCAACTTTGTGAATGATTCCTCAACATTCTTCTCAAGAATCTCCCTCAACTTTAACCAGATTCCCAGTACCGGCACTGACCACACCAGTGTTAATTTCGTTAACGAAGACGATGACGAAAAATATTCGTCAACGAACCTTTTTCCACGGACGAAAACTAAATAAAAACTAGATAAAAACATATTTGATGACGAAGACTGAAACGAAATATAACTGACACTTTAGGCCACGAATAAAAATAAGACGAAAATGTTAGGGAGGGACGAATGGCGAAGAGATCCAATCAGAGCTTCTCATTTTGTGGGACATTTGGGAAGAAATCCAATCAGAGCGAATCTTTGAGGGTAGGTTGATCTACGCAGGCAGCAGGCAGTAGAGGCATTTCAAAAACCCGCGGCAAAGTTCGTTTTCACAACAGGTTGTTTACATTATATTTAGTTGTAGCTACAGTCTTAGTTACCCAGCTTTGGATGATTTCAGTTGACTTCGCTCGTTAGCAACACGCTAACGTTTTGCGGTGCACCCGGTCCGAAGACATGTCTCATTAACAACAACAATGTCAGAGCTACCGTCTAATCTGGTCACACTTCAAATATGACAAGACGACAGCCTGTAAAGACGACTCATCCAGAAATATATGCGAAGGTGAGCATGCACGCTAAGGTTATTTTATCAGATAAACCCCTGTGTTTTCGCTAAACTTGGTATAACATAGAAACGAAAGGAATACACATCTGAACTGTATTGATTGTATTGGATTGTCTGAATTATTACTGAGTATAAATATTCAGTGTCCTCAAATCGAATGAAATGTGTAACGTTACTAATAGATGTTGTGGTTTTACATGACTAGACAAAGTGCGTGCGTAAGTGCGTGTGTGTGTCTCTGTCTGTGTGTCTGCGTGCGTGTGTGTCTGTGTGTGCATGTCATTTAGGGAGAATGCATATCTTTTTCAGGGACCATGTATATTTTTAGGTAGAGCGGGCTTATTTTATGTGATATTATCTTTTGTGAAAAAGCCACGGTCAGTTTTTTTGACATTAAGAATAATATAAAATGAGTGTATTCTATGTCTATATTGCATATTCAAACCTTAATACAATTCCATAACAGACTAAAAAACCTTAGACTAGACTAAGACTAAAACTCTTATGATATTTCGTCGACTAAACTAGACTAAGACTAAAAGATTTCAGATGACTAAAATAAGACTAAAACTAAATGGTGTGTTATTCGAAAGACTAAGACTAAGACTAAATCAGAAATTGCTGCTAAAATTAACACTGGACCACACAACCCCACATCCCCTTGTTATAACCAAATAACTCAGTCTTCAGTCCATAGCACCTTATTCCAAAATGAAGCTGGCTTGTCCAAATGTGTGTTTGCATACCTCAAGTGACTCAGTTTCTGGCGTGCGTGCAGAAAAGGCTTCTTTTACATCAAAGTGCAAAATGTGCTGAATTGTTGAACGATGCACAGTAACGGCATCTGCAGCAAGTTGTTGTTGTACGTCTTTGGAGGTGGTTTGTGGGTTGTTCTCACCATCCTTCACCTTTGCCTCTCCAATATTTTACGTGGCCTGCCACTTCTGGCCTTAACAAGAATTGTGCCTGTGGTCTTCCATTTCCTCACTTTGTTCCTCACAGTGGACACTGACAGCTTATATCTCTGTGAAAGCCTTCCCCTAAACCATAATGCTGAAGAATCTTTGTTTTCAGGTCATTTGAGAGCTGTTTTGAAGCCTCCATGTTGCCACTCTTCAGAGGAGAGTCAAAGAAAAAAACAACTTGCAATTGGGCACCTTAAATACCTTTTCTCATGATTGGATGCACCTGTCTATGAAGTTCAACGCTTCATGAGCTCACCAAACCAATTGTGTGTTTCAATGAATCTGTGCTAAAAAAGTTACAGGTATTCAAAATGACAAGGTCTACCTTAGACCTGTCTAATTTCATTTTGATGCATATTGCACACTTTCTGTTGATCCGGTGGACCTCATTTCACTGCTGGAGTATTGCTGTGCCCTTCAGTTGTTTGATAGTCAAAATGAAACACCCAAATATTTGGAAATGAAAATCATTGAAATTGTCAAGGGTTCCTAGACTTTTGCATATGACTGTAAAAACATCTTACACTAACATATCTTAACATATATCAATGCCATTGTTTTGTCTTAAGATGCACAAAAGTTTTGCACCCAAATGTCCTAATATAACTCAAGCCTACTTCTAGATTGATCTAAACCATGTCCGAGAAACCTCTCCAAATCAGTAATGTTTTCAGAATTTGAAGAAATTGTCTGTATTTAGGTTTATATTAGTTAAATATAATATTTGGCAAAAAATCTATTTTTGTTTAGGTATATTATCGGTAAGAAAGGAGAAACACGGAAGCGTCTGGAATCAGAGACGAAAACTTCGATCAGTATTCCCAAACAGGGTGTGGAGGGACAAATTGGTAAGACTGAATTATTATTATTAGTGATGATAAAAAAGAAATGCAAGAGAGACACGAGTCATATCTGACATCAATTCACAATCTTTTGCAACTTACGGCCCACCATTGACTGTTTAAAACATTCTGATGAGGACCACCTTTCTAAACATGATATTATCAATGCAGAATAACAGAAAAACAATGCATGTGAAAGTGGCTAAAGCTAAATATTATATTTAAAATAAAATAAAATATTTAAAGTGGAAGATGTAAAGGTGGACTTTTAGGCTTAGACGCTCTATGTGATGTGATATGAAAACATAAATGGACTTTAAGATCATGCATCTTGAATTCATAATAATAATGTGATAACTGATGCAATATAACAAGATTTATTAAATTATTTGTCAGTTGTCTACCACTGTCTGGCCCACCGGTTGAGAATCACTTGTGTAGATGATTCGTCTTAAACCACTGAGGAACCACCTAAAACATTTTACCATACCCCTAGCAAACACATAGCAATATACTGAAACCACTACAACCTTCTTAGAGCAACCGCATAGCATGAAGTTATGTGCAGATTCTCTTCAGTGCTGTTTGTAAACACATTCAGAAACTGATGTTTGTCATTTGTCACTTTCTGTTTGATGCAACGTGCAACTAAAAATATTCCTGTATGAAAGTCAAGGCGCTTGAATGGTCAGAATGTTCTAGTAGCAGGATGTGCTTGTGTGTTTGTTTGGTACAGTGTGTTCTGACTGTGGTTTTAGGATGTACATGTATCTTGTGTGCAGTGATCACAGGTGCGCAGCAGGCTGCTGTGGTCTCCGCTTTAACACGGGTGGAGGTTTTGATCGAAAGCTTTCGAAGGAAGCAGCCGTTCACCCACTTCCTGTCTTTGGCATTGAATCATGATCAGGTGCAGGAGGGCTTTGTACGGTTTCAAGAGGAGGTGCTGGAACGCTGCGGTCAGGTTAGTCTGTCAACGCAATAAAGGACCAAAAATCACCATAGTTCATTTTTATAATGTTTCTGGTGTTGTTGCATGCACACATTTCTATGAGAAATAATGTCAAGTAAAAAACAAGTTGTGCAAGCTTGAATCTGTATTTCATGTCTACATTTTCACTTCATCAGGGATAATTTATAATCATAAATGCATGCGTGTTAAAAGTTAATAAGAGCCAATAACACTGATGACGCATCAATGCATCTGAACATTGTTGTGTAGTCAGATCCTGAAATGAGTGATGGGATGCCTGATTCATTTTGAAACTTCCAACCAGCACTTCTTTTTTTATATGAGTTTATATATTTAGGTCTTCAATGTCTCACCGTCTGCTTCAGGTAGTGCAACAATAATTTTAATGTCTGGTGTAATGTGTTTGTGCAGGACGCAGGGGTGGATGGCAGTATTTTTCAGAAGCCGGCTAAACTTCACCTCACCATTGGCACTTTGGTCCTGCTGAATGAACAGGAAGTGACACGTGCAATCGAATTGCTTCAACAGTGTCAAGATACTATCAGGTGTGTGTCTAGTGTGAAAGTACATTGCAAACGCAGTGAAATAGATTGACAGGGCTTTTGATCTGTGGTGTTCTGTGATTATTACAGAGATATAACTGAAGGAAAAGCTCTTCCTGTCGAGGTCAGAGGAGTTGAGTATATGAATGATGACCCGTCAATGGTGGACGTTCTCTATGCTAAAGTATCTGCTCAAGATGGTTCTCAGAAGTAAGATTCACTTCTGCTCCTGGAAGATACACAAATAAAATGCATGTTCAGCAGATTTTTATGTTGGGTTATTTGCAGTGAAGATGCATTGATAAGCTCTTGTATTGTAACATTACATTGTGAGGACACATTAAATGACTGCCTTGTGTGTGTTTGTGTAGATTACAGCAGATCGCTGACAGACTCGTGGAGTGTTTCGTATCAGCAGGTCTGATGGAACGTGAGTGGGATAAAGTAAAGATTCATGGCACGGTGATGAACACGCTCTTCAGGAAAGATCCATCAGGTGAAATTTACCTTTATAGTTCCAAAAACACTTGTTTAAAGTGACTTTGTTTAAAGGTGCAGTATGTAAATTATAGCGGCATCTAGTGGTGAGGTTGCGAATTGCAACCAACGGCTCAGTCCACTTCTCACCCCTCACTTTTGAAATGCATAGAGAGGTTTCTGTAGCCGTCACCAGACAAACGTCATTGTTGGAGACAACTTAGTAAAAAAATGTTATCCGTTAAGGGCTTCTGTAGAAACGTGGCGGCCCAAAATGGCAACTTCCATGTAAGGGGACCCTCAGTGTATGTAGATAAAAACATCTCATTCTAAGGTAATAAACACATAACGGTTCATTATGAAAGGTCTTTATACACCCCTGATCATATAGTTTTGTATATTGTTTTGCATTTCTGTCAAGAGATCCTTTACACACTGCACCTTTAACTGACATCACATTGATCAGATGTTCACGCTGTGAGAACCTCAGTCTGATCAGCGAATCTCTAATATCAAGTACAAGTCACATAGATGTCAAGAGAACAATCTGATGACCTCTGATGGATGCCACACATTGTCCAGGATTGGCTGCGAGACTAATGTTGTTTATCAGGCTGATGTGTGATGTGTTTTCACATCCCGGACACAAAGGTTTCATTCAGAAGGTTTCATGGAAGAAGGCCAGAGTTTGCTGTGTTTGTGTCCCTGCAGTATTTTTGTCTGTAGGACTCTCAGCGTATCAGGAATGGTAATGGGACGGTGGTTTGTTTTCGTGGTCATGTTGAACTCTTGCAGACCGTGTTGTGTTTTTTTATTTGGCAGCAGTGTGTAATGTTGTTCACCTCACTAAATGCCACAAAATGTGTTGATCACCGGCTTATGTAAGACTGTTGTTAGCTTTAGGATATTGTTTGTGTGTTTGTATTGAACTCAATCTGTGTTTCTTTCAGCCGAGGTTAAAGGAACGGCAAGAAAACCGAACTTTAAAGATCGTGAAGCTTTTGACGCAAGAAACATTTTACAGGTGATTTTAACAAATACGATCTTCATAATACGCCATAACATACACAGTACTTTACCCTTAAAAAACCCACACTTACAATAACTTATGCCAACAACAGGATTACCATATGTACTGTGGTACTTTTTGTATCATCATTATGGTAATGGTATTGATATGAAGGAGTAAAAGTTATGGTAACACTACAGCATGGTAAGTTGTGGATCTGCTTCCCCCTGGTGGCCGTCAATGGAACTGAACATGATTGACACACACAGAGGTTAAAGCTACAGTTTATGATGATCCTCATAGATGTGTCTGATAGCCTTTATTACACACCACCCCTAAATATAACTCTCACACAAACATATATGCATTTACAGCAAAACATGATTTGAAAACTTGTTTTATTTGTGTGGTGATGGCAGAGTGGATAAGACACACGTCTTTGGTGTGAGAGACCCGGGTTCGAATCCACTGTGTGACACACCATTGTGTCCCTGAGCAAGACACTTAACCCCTAGTTGCTCCAGAGGCGTTTGACCTCTGACATATATAGCAATTGTAAGTCACTTTGGATAAAATCGTCAGCTAAATGAATAAGTAAGGTTTCACCAAGTCAAATGAATAAGTGTAAGCACACGATTTTAAAACATTAGGCCCACTCAGGTATTGTCAAACTAACACACAGGTTGCTTGTAAGAAACTCAGATCCTTCAATTTAAACCAATCATTTTAATGCACATAGTAACAGCCGAGTTTTGTGTTATAATAAAACTCTGACTTCAATGCAAATATTGATGTTTTTCCATGAATACATTGTAGCTACAAGTACCCTTGAAGACTATAATACTGCTGAGCCTAAACTAAAGTGTTCTGTTTATCTGTCTTTGTGTGATTGCAGGAGTTTGGCGAGTTTTATTTCGGAGCGTTTGAGCTGAATTCTGTTCATCTATCTCAGAGATACTCCACAGACACTACAGGATATTATTCATCTGCAGGACACATCACATTCTCCTGACGCTCAAACATTTCTCTGCATTTCTTCTTCAGTACATCAAGCCCTGTGTATACAAATATAAATAATATAAATAATAAATATAGTTTTTTCTGAACTGACTATACTACATGTTTTTTCTTATAAAATGGTTAGTTCCAATCCTTGATTCTGATTCACGATAAAATACAGCTATGACCGCTTCAGCCAACAGTTCTATTTATCGCTCTTAGCAACCACACGTATCAGTTTGTTGTTTTTATTTGAGCTTTCATGCATTTAACACATCGAAACGTTGTTGTTCACAGTCAGGGACTGTTTTTTTCTAGTGGAAGGATTTCTTTTTATTGATTTAACTTCATGAAAGTTGCACTAATATTTTTTTTACTTTAATATTGTGTGGTAATTGTTTTCCGCTTCGCGTCGTGCCTAACAATGCCTTTCAGCCGTTACTTATTTACGATACAGCACAGCCTCTCGTACCTTATTGCTTACTTATAAAGTAGATAGAAATATTTCCTGAGATTTTTACTGGTACATGTTTCTCTTGGTAGGTCTTGTGCCTCTGAATTGTATTTGGATTGTGTTTATGACAGTACAGTACAGTGTCTGTGAATAGAGAATGACACTTCAAACATCAGAGAATGACACAGATCAAAATATCATTTACATTTAGTTATTATTTCTTCATGTCTTACTCAATTTGAGTAAGTTTCACTCATATTTTAATTAACAAAATAACATTTAGGCTATAAAGGAACAGTATTTTATATTGTTTAATTACATTACACCTATAATAATGTAAAACCTTAAATTGTGGTAAAGAGGTTTAAAAAATGTTATCCATTATAAGGTTATTAACCAGTAGCAGTGGTTCTCATACTGGGGGGCCATCAGATGGTGCCAGGTGGGGCCCTAAAGAGTACAATAGACAATTTTACATCTAAACGTGCTGAAGTAATTTGTTAAAAGACAAATTGTCTTTTCCATTATATTAGAAGTGACCAGAAAGGAGTTAAAATGTAAATTAAGCGGGTGTTGTAATTTAACGTCTTGACCGCTAGATGACAGCAGAAACCACGAACTTCGGTCTAACAATTAAAAGCCTTTAAATTGCGCGAGTTTACAGACAATTTGGAGGGAAAATTATTAATTATAACTTGTTTTTTCCCTCAGACTTAATGAAAATGAATAATTTTATAAACTCTTCACGTTACTGTAACATAATGTCATTAAGAAACCTTTTTTAACGAGATTGTAAGGACCATGACAAATATATAATATTACAATATTGCACACTTCTTTAAATGTACACATTGTGAGATATTTTTGAACAGTTATGTATATTTAAATTCAATAAAATCTCATGTGATGCATAATAAATTGACAAGTAAAAATAATTTCCCAATAGTGACGTAACGAACTGGACAGTGACGCCCGCCTCTCTCATTCAGTTCCTCTCTCTCTCTCTCTCTCTCTCTCTCTCTCTCTCTCTCTCTCTCTCTCTCTCTCTCTCTCTCTCTCTCTCTCTCTCTCTCTCTCTCTCTCTCTCTCTCTCTCTCTCTCTCTCTCTCTCTCTCTCTCTCTCTCTCTCGTCAGTTCTCTGTTTAATCGTTCAGCTGAGCTCACAGATCGGATCGGAACTGTGTTGTGGTTGTCTGGCAGGATCGGATGGTGATGATGATGATTATAAGAGTTTTGTTGGCTCTGCAGCTGCTGCTCGTGACTGTCGTGAACGCGCATGGTAATGTCATCGTGCGTGATGAAGAGTGGATGTCCAGTGTTCATCAGTACAGCCGCAGCACCGTCACTCACCGCTTCAGAGATGTGAGTTCAGTCCCATCACATCATTAACATCAATCCATACCTTTATAAATGTCTTTCTTTGCTGAACACAAATGAAAGTATATTAAAGAATTTCTGTGACCAAGCAGATCTGGGGCACCATTGACTTGTATAGTAGGAAAAAAGAATAGTATGGAAGTGAATAGTGCCCCAGATCTGTTTGGTTATTAACATTTATCAAAATATCTTCATTTGTGTCAAGCAAACTATCCTTTAAGATCCACATCATACACAATCTGCTGGAAAAATCAACGTCAGGTGAGAAATAATGACAGGGTTTTCATTCAACTCCTAAGACCTGTTGTACACAAACGTGAACAATTACACATCTTCATGTTCAAAGAAAAATATTTGGTTATTATATTTATTGCTTCTTTCCAACCCCAATCAAAGCTCAGGTCTTAGGAGGTTAAGGTGTGACTTTTATACAGACACATTTATTTGAACACACCGATATCTGAAACATTTGCACACACAAAATCAACATTCATCTCAGAGAGATAAGAATGAAGAACTGAAATGGTTGTAGGTCCTCCTCTTCTGATGTGTTTGTGTTTTACAGACTGAGGTTTGTGTTGAGAAACATCAGGGTCTGTGATGAATGGATTGATTCAGGTGTCTCTGTTTCTTATGCAATCGTTATCCATGTAAATAATATTTGCATAAGTTGTGTTACAGGCCTCATTGTCATCTATTTATTAGTTGTGTTTGACCAACCCGTTCTCATCAATATGCGTATAAATAACACGACTTTACACTTTCAAATTGCGTGTAATGTATACGCCAAATCCCATTTTTGCGTGCATATGATACGCCAATCCTTTCCATTCACTTTGATAGAGCGCAAATGCGTCTAAATACCACGCATCATCTTTAACGGAATTGACGTCACCAGCAGAGCTCAGTTCACTAATAGAGGATTTCACCTGATGCGCGTCCATCTTTAAACAGGTGGGTAACAATAATGCTATTTTTGTTACTAGATCACTTTGTTAACGTTAGCATTTTATTTATTTAATCGCTCCTGCATCACGCGAATGTTGTCGTTTTTTTTAAACGGCAGCGTATGCTTTTAAAGGAGTTGTTACTGGAACAGTGGGTTGCTCGATTAGCACAGCTGGTTGCTAATGCTGTATATAAACCTCTTGCAATTGGTAAAAAAAAATAATAAAACAAAAACAGCCTTTAATCATACTGTGACTTGGGTCTTTAGGTTTTAGACATGGCTGTTGACAGCACCGACTGATATAGTTTTTTAGCTATCGTTTTTCGGTAAAGTGGTTGGACCCCCAAGGGTTTATAATGTAGTCTAAGCACGGCACGTGGACTCCTAACCCAGATTAATTAAAAATTTTGTGCACGACATTGTGTTTTACTAAAATATATCGCGTCTGCAGAAAAAAACTAATGTTAAATGCTATTTACGGGCCGCTGTGGTGTCCCAGTAATCGGTGTATCGATGGGTGCTGACACCAGGTCGGTATTTGGGATCATACGGCCAACTACATTCACTATATAAGCCGATCTGAGATCTGTCGCTAACACAGGCACGTTGGTATAATGCAGGCAGGCAGTACTAGTTGCTTGCAGATGCACGATGCAGTACAGTTGTTTCTAATGTCAGCAGAGTGAGTGAGTGAGTGAGTGAATATATTAACGTTAGTTAAGCACAATTTATTCTAAAGTCTAAAGAAGATAAACTAACCAGTGTTAAGGGATCAAGCCTGACATTACTCTGCTGTGTTCCCATTTTTTAGTACTTTCAAAATAGTTATTGGTACTGTCACAACAACATCATCTGTCCTTAAGAATACATATTTCTATTATATATGTGATAGAAGTAAAGGACTAGTAAGCCAATGTTTCTAATGTATTGCATAGTAATTATTCAATGAGTGCAGAAATTACTATTTTAATGTAGTACTGTAATAATTTATCTTATTTACCCAAACTACCAACCTTTTTTTGTAGTAAAAATGCCAGGTGGATCAACAATTCGGCAGTGCCCCCATTGCCTGCAAAAAATAAATTGTGCCAACCGAAAATGCACCAAGGTAAGTAATGTACAATAGGCTGTACTGTCTAATTGTTAAAGCGCCTATTATAGATGGCTTCAGTGTTAATAACATAAACAACCCGCATTTTTGCCCAAAACATAACTTCTGGTAGACTTCTGCAAAGAATCAATAACAACAGTGTCCCTAAAGAGTAGATTTTTTTAAAACAACAATATAAATAACCAGTAAATGACCTTAATTTAAATAATAGCTAAAGCGTATCAACCATTACACTAAGCTCATGTCACTGTGTCTCCCCTCATCTTTAGGAAACCTAAACATTTTTATTTTCCACAAGGTATTCATTCCAGAGGTCAGTTTGGTTGCTAGACAGACTGATAAACAAACATAGATCAGAAGTTATCTTTTGGCCAGCTACATAACCACGGCAACATGCTTGCACCTAATGAAACAATCATAGTTCTGCGTAGGACCTACGGCTTAAGCTATGCATCAGTTTTTATTCATACTTCTGCATTGTTGCTAGTAGGTAGGGATTGGCGATAAATTGCATACAATATTATGCGCATCTCATCAGTAAAGCTGGTTCCTTTATTAGTAGTAAATTGCCATCACCTGTTATTCAGATGGAGCAGCATTTACTACACAAAGCCATAGTTCACTGACAAGCTGAGCCGTATGGCATACATATCGCAGGGGATACATCCGCAATAATTAATGCGAAATTGCCCCGATTGTCAATTAACTTCGGCTTTATGTAGTAAATGCTGCTCCATCTAAATAGCAGGTGATGGCGATTTACTACTAACCAAGGAACAGGCTTTACTGACAAAATGCGCATGCAATTTATCGCCCATCCCTACTAGTAGGCAATGTCCATGGTAGGGCTGCACGATAATGTGATTGTCATACGCATCTTGAAAGTAAAGCAGATTCCTTAATTAGTAGTAAATCACCATCATCTGAATTCAGATTAACCGGCATTTACTACACAAAGCCGTTGTTCACTAACAAGCTGCGCTATATCGCATTCATTATCACAAGCGATTATATGTCCACGATGATGAGTGTGAAATTGCCCCCATCGCATGCAATTTATCATGCATTCCTTGTCCATGCGTATATTAAAGTTTCAAGGCAAAATCAAGTGTATAATTAATAAGTGTAGTTGTGAAAACTTTAAGATTGTGGTTGGACCATTATAAGAAAAGCAGTGTTAATGTAGTGAACAAAGAAACTCAAAGTTAAGATAATGTCATTAGCTTATTCATGTTTTTTTAAATATATAAGAAAATGGCATCATCTTAACTATCGCATGCAATAATGACAACTTAACAAATAATGTTTGTGGCCAGATAATGGATATTCATATTTTCTATTGAAATATGGATAACTAACTAACTTGGTTTCTAGCACCAGGACTTTAATATTATTAAAACATGCCGGTGCGTTGACTCAGCTGCATATTTAGTCTGTCTGTTCAATAATTGCATTCACTTGGTATCCAAGTCATTATTTAGGCCCTTGTTTATAAGTGCTAGAAAATCATCAGTGCTTGATCAACTGGACCATAGTTTAGAACCTTTTTTGCTTATCACCCCCCCTTGCTCTCTCTGTTTCTCTTCCTAACTCAGTGTGGGAAGCTGCTAGAAATTAAGTCCAGGCAGACGGCCCGTATGAAGTCGTTCCGGGCCAGAGCCAAGGAATGGGCACAACAAGTGAAGAAGTCTCGCAATCAGGCCAAAATATTTGATAACAGTGCCCTGCTGGTAATATGCATTTGTCTTTCTCTTTTGGTCCGAAATTACAGGTTCCTGTCAACATTACAGAAATAAAGAATTTAATTTACATTGTGCAGGGAAACAACAACTATTGTAATGTCTTTTAGTTGTTTGTCATGATGTCCTCAAACCAACTGCATTTGTAATATTTTAGATAATAATGAGCTAGTCTAAATTTACTATCAAAGCAACATACAGAATTTAACCCTGTCTGTACACATGGCCTCTTTATCCAAAGGAAATTTGCACTGAGGTTTTTCTTTTGGTTCTTGTATGTTGTATAATAATAATATTGTGTTTCTTGCCATGTAAGCCTGCTTTGGAAATCTGTCTGTGTTTGCTTATATGCTTTTCTTTGTTAAGGTGGAGAAACTAAAGGCCCTTGGGTACTTTCCCCTCCTGCTGTGGGGAAAGTACAGACCACAAAACAAAAAGTGGATTGCCCAGCTCCAGTGCCCCTTTGAGCTGCCACTGGTAGCCCATGCGGTCCTGGAGAAGATCCTTTGCCTTTTTGAAGGTTTGTTAGAAGGTACGTCACATCCCACATTAGTACATTCATGACACTATTGGGGGGGGGGGTTACATTAGCAGTTTTGGTGCGTACCTGGGTCCATTTTACGTCAGAGTTCCCGTCTGAAAAGGGTGGTCTGGGGTACGGTTTGTGTTGACTGCGGTACGTTATCCTGCTGATATAAACACAATCCATCTAAATTACGGAAGTGGACCATTATTAATGACGCATGCAATCCACCCCAGAGTCTATTGCTGTCTAGGGGCGAGAATGACGTGCTGTAAACATAATTTCTGTTAATTTTCTGCTTGCTTCTGTAATCGCACACTTGCTTCTGTAATGGACAGCACACTTTCTTTTGTACAATTGGCAGCAGACAGATGCAAGTGTGTTTCTGTATTTGTTCTTTTATAAAAACCAAAGGTCCAAATAAAGAACAATGAGGATATACGTACAACTTCATTTTGGTAATTTCTCTTACATAGTAGGCTTGTCGCGATAGTCGGTCTAACGGTGATTACCAGTGCTTCAGCCTCTCAGTCCTTTACTGTCGTTTTAATATTTTCTTGTAATTAAATCATTTAGTTTCGTTAGAGAGAGCAAACACTTACAACTGAATGTGTCTGCTGTCTGAAAAGGCTTTATGCCCAGCTGCACTACTTCCTGAACTTCAGCCAGCTCCTTGTTTCCTGTCTGCCATTATTGGGCAAACTGATTAATCCAGGTGTGTCTGATTATTGTTGTTGTGACTACTGAGGTCAGGCACACCTGGATTAATCAGTTTGTCCAATAATGGCAGACAGGAAACAAGGAGCTGGCTGAAGTTTAGGAAGTAGTGCAGCTGGGCATAAAGCCTATTCAGCGGAGCTGAACGGGCGCGTCACATCATGAGCAGCAGGTTTCATTTATTTAATTTATTCCTGTCAGAGTGTGCGAGGCGAGCTGACTAACCAGACAATGGCAGAAGCCGCGTGCTTACTTGTTTTTGTTATAATATACATATATGATGTTTAATATAAGCGAGTCCGTTGTGTTTTTCAGTAAGAAAAATCTTAAACCCATCATTCAAGCAGGGCTTTATGGAGTAGTAGCCAGTTGCTCTGCTTGGCACTGGTGGGTTCTGTGAGAATTGCCTGCGCACATTGACTCAACTTAAACCAGCTGTTGCACTCGCATGGCACGCAAATTCATACGTGATTTAACGCAGCGTACGCAAGCGCTGCATTTAAACAGTTGCGTAATTCAAAAGTGAAAGTAAAATGCGCATGTCTGCATGCGCATTTATAAGCCCCCTCCCACCCAGTGATACCGGTATCACCGGGTTTGTCACGTGCTGATTAACCGGTGGGAAAATTCTGTCACCGCAGCAACCCTATTGCATAGTCTAGCAACATCAGTTAACGGCTGCAGCTTGATGATGCAAGTGTCCCCAAAGCTATCGGACCTAATATGAAACCACCCTAAGATTGATCTTGCATTGTGTACCTATCCAGATAGATCAGGGGTCCGTTCTTCGTACGTCGCTTAATACAGCCGGGATCAAATGAGACATCTGAGATGTTTAGATCTCACTAATTATGATCTCAATTATTTGGTTCTTTGAACACCACTGCTGTTGATGATTAGTATGGCAGGATTGAAATATCTGAGATCACTGCGCGTTCATGCACTGCAAGAAAAGGCAAAACATATCGATAGTAGAAACATTTTTTAACCCCTGCAGTCTGAGAGCTATTGATGACAGGTTGTGAACTTTTTATGACACTGAATTTAAAAACCCAGTTAAAGCTACTTTTGTACATAAATCAGCATAAATAATGTAAAATTTTCTGTAAAAATATAATCTTGATATCTTTACTGTGCTTGTCAAAGATTGAAATTAATGATTGTAATTAAAATTTGATGCTCCTAAAGTACTTTAAGTCTCTTTTAAAAACAGTTAAAATGCTATTTTGTCTGTTTGTAACAGCAACTTAAAAAGCTAAATAAAAACAGGTGGTGGTCCTCCATCTTCATGTGATGTGCGGGCAGGAGTGATGTCTCTAAACTGATTGATTGTGCAGATCATCTCTGGAGCAGTTGCTCTTTCTTACACCTACAGTCTATGCAACAATTTAATTTCTGATAAATAAAATTCGAATTGTAGTTTATTATAAGATTGTGTTTTCCTTTCTTTTGTGCAGTTGTAGATAATACACCAACACTTTTAGCAGCTCTCAAGAATGTGGTAAATAAAGTATGATGTGCAGTAAGTGAATGTAAATGTTATTCTACATCAAAAGATTAAAAAGTGCAAGTTTCTGAGCAATGCACAGGACAGTAAAGATCTTTAGAGAAACTATATGCAAGTGGTTAAATAAGTTTACTTCAATTGTATTATTCTTAACTGGTTTCTGACTATAGCAATATTAGCAGTATTCCACGTTACCTGAAAGTCCTGCATCTGCTGAGTCTGCACAGAAAAGTGTAATAAAGAAGATAAAGATAAATGAAAATATGTGCAAAAAACGTATTTGGTTATTTTGGTCATTTTTGTCAGGAAAGGGACAGGGTAACATATTTGTAGACAACGATTTAAAGATAGAACAGATAGAAATTCCTAAACGAAAACTCTTTCATGCATGACATTGTAAGCTACTTGACAATCTAAAGAAAAAACTAAAATAGGAGATTAGTTTATTCAAACGAAAATTATTTCACACTGAGTAATAGTCTTTATTGTACATAACATCTATTAGTGCTGGGTATGATTGATTGCTGTTTTTATTAATGAAAATTCAAACAAATTTAAAATGAATGTGATCAGCATTTGTCTTCTCATTCGTTTAAGAATAATAATCAAAACACCTGTTACACAAAAACAAGTTGCACAAGTTCAGATAAAGAATATTTGTTATATTATATATTTTTTAAATAACATCGCTAAAAGATTTAATTAATCTATCCTTTTTTTATTACGTGTTGAATTTAAAAAGCTCTTTATATTAATCATGCATCTTACGCAGATTGCGCTCGTATAATGGAGAATACGCGACTGCGTCAGACTTTCCGTATCACATCCGCTTAAAAAGGTACAAACTAATCTTGTTTACATGAAATAAGCCTGCTCCCGAGCTTACGGACCTGTTGCTATGACAGCAAGTCTAAAATGAGCTTCGAAGAACCAAATAATCCAAGATCATGCCAAATCGTCAACAATCAAATCCAGCTAACTGAGTTAGCGACATACGAAGAAGGGGCCCCTGATTTAAAGGTGCCGTTTTTCCTGTGTTTTCGAAGCTATGATATTACGGGAAGTAGATGACTGTAGTCCAAACCGCCCATTCTCTGTAATCCTTGAAAAGTGAATTCTGTTAAAGAAAATAAATCGCTTGGCAGTGAATTTTGACCTTAATAATTTTGCAGGTGTTATTTATGATCGAACAGCAACATTACACACTAACTAAAGTTTGAAAAATGGGATCAGGAAAAACGGCATCTTTAAAGGAACAGTATGTAGGATTGTGGCCAAAACTGGTACTGCAATCACAAAACTTGTGGGTAAAACTGGTACTGCAATCACACAACTGGTGGCCAATACACAAAATGACAACATAAACATCAGTTGAGGGCTGCAACTCCACTTTTTAAATGACCATATCCTGGCCAGACCACTGTTGTCAGTGATATAAGTATTTGAAATGAAAATGATTTCTTAATATCTAGTGACATATCAGGGCCATTTTATGATTAATTGATATACATTTCTTACATACTGTTCCTTTAAATGTCAGTACAGATATTTTCTAGATAGCTGTTGGTGTGTAATTCTGTTTTCTTTATATGTTTTGTTGTAAACTTTTTATATTCTTTTTACATTTTAAACCATTTACTGCATATTAAATGTCCTGTTTTGTTTAATATTTTATCGAAGCATGTGATCCTCAAAGTGAGGAGGTGCTGCAGCAAGAGAGGCCGGGAGAAAATGATACAGAAAGAGATGTGATAAATAACGAAGACCAGAGTGGACAGGAGGAGCAACATGAAGTAGAAATTGAAGACCAGAGAGGACAGGAGGAGCAACATGAAGTAGAAATTGAAGACCAGAGAGGACAGGAGGAGCAACATGAAACAGATATCGAAGACCAGAGAGGACAGGAGGAGCAACATGAAATAGGAGAGACTGAGATGACAGACATGCAGGAGATGGAGATAGCACAGGCTCATGAAGACAGAGTAGAGAGTAAGAGAGAGGAAAGAGGAGAGATGGAGGGACAGAAAGAGTATGATGAGCTGAGACAGATGGGGACAGAAGTGATGGAGGCAGACAATGAGAGAGAAAAGACAGAGGAAGTGGGTAAGAAAAAGAGTAAGGCGAAGAAGAAAGAAGTGGCAGCAGCAAACAGGTAAGTGCCATCACAGAATAGAAGATGCAGAGCAATCTCCACAATGTAGAATTTTAGATACAGAATTGTAAGGAGAATGTCTATGTACAAAAAGGAGTAGCACGGCACACTACTCAAAAGTCAGACTGTATTTCACAAGTTGCTTTTTAACTTTTTCATACAACATGGAGTTATTTGTATGGCTGCAGTTTGGCATCCAGTGTGTCATAATCCAAGGTGGCCATGCCCAACAGTAGGTGATCAGAGAAAGCGTCAACAGATTGTCCTGCATTGCATTGTACTTGCAAGTATTCACCTGGCTTGCAATTTACACAAGTTTTTGTTTCTCTATACAGGAAGTCAGCAGCTGTCCAAATTTTAAGTAAAAAAAAAGAAAATAGAAGACGGCGAAACAAGGATGATGGTAGGTGATACTACATTTCTAATTAATTAATTGGAGTCAGGTGGTGTATCTTTTGATCTTTGTGGGACATTGTTGTAACTTTGATGTACTCTGTGCTATTTGGTGCTCCGGCATTTTGGAATACTGTGATTCCTGTAACATCCTCTGTGGCACATGGAGATCTGTTGTTGTATGTTTATTACAATAAACAAAGCTAGAATTTCATGGCTCCAACACACTTAACAAAAGCCGGGACAGAGACATGTTTTCAACTTCTCAACACTCTGATTGCCATTCTCTTGATTGTCGTCTTTGTGATGTGTCATACAGATGTGGACAAGCAGCAGGACACTGTGTCTATTAAGCCACGCTGTTGTAGCCCATGCAGGGGGCCTGGCATTGTCCTGCTGAACTAAGCATAAATTTCCTAGTTATTGACTTCTCCACGATGTCTTTCGAAAATCCAATTCATGCCTATGCCTCAACACACATGCAACTCACCCATGCCATCACAGATGCTGGCTTTTAACACGCTTTGCTAAAACAATCTGGATGGTCTTTCATCTTTAGCATAGAGAACTTGAAATGTGTATTTCCTGACTTAAATGTAGACTTAAATGACCACAGCACAAGGTTCAACTCTCTTTCTGTCCATCTGAGATGACCTCAGTCCCAAAGAACTTGGTTGTGTTTCTGAATACAATAAATGAATGACATCCTCTTTTGAGTAATATATAGATTCAGGCTGCGTTTCTGGAAGCAGCAGTGTACTGTGTTATGTGATAATGGTTTTTCAAGGTACACCCAAGCCCATGTGTGTCAGAGAAGCATGATGGTTTCTTGGGCAGTGCCAGCCGAGGGCTCGAAGGTCGTGCACATTGAACAGTGGTGTCCAACGTTGCGCTTATGCACTGAGAGGTCTCCAAATTCCCTAAATCTTTTCACAATACACAATATTATGTACTGTTGATTTTGAAAGACCTTAAAACTTTCTTTTTGAACTGAATAACAATTTTCCGACAAATTTTGGGGCAAAGGGGAGAACCATGACCCATCCTTGTGTTCAAAGACTGATGCTACTTTTATGTCCAGTCGTTACCTCATCATCTGTTACCAATTAGCCTGCTTATTGTTGAGTCTTCTAAACAGGTGTTACTTAATAATATTCTCTGCACATTTAATCTTATTTTAACCCTGTCCCTGTGTGTTGCTGGCATGAAATTCGTTTGTTTGTATTTACAATATACAGGTCAATGCTGGTCAGCAAAACTATTGAAAATCTTTTCTTTTTGTGTAGAAAGATCATTTGTTCACATAAGATCACAGAACAGATTTCTTCTTATTGAATTTTTATCTGGAAATTAATTTGTAGATTACTCTTCACTGTTATTACATTATCTAGCCAGAATTGTGACAATCAGGATGTCTTTGATCAATCTTTCTGTGGTATTTTTTGTATTACTGTTACATTAAGCTGTAATGGTTTGTATTTACACAATTTGTTAATTTTTCTTTACAGCTTGCCAGTATCACAGCACATTGGACATTTTCCCAGTCCAGTATGTATCCCAGACACGTGAAAAAAAGGTACGTACCTTTACGCAGAACATTATGTACATCTGTAAGTGCATCAATTGAATTTGATGATTATATGGTGACAGATTTTTAGAGGCTGGGATAATAACAAAATATTTCATTCTGATTAAACCGAATAATTAATTTCTAAATAAAAGTATAACTTTTTGTCTTTTTACCATCTTCCCAAGGGCTGTAAAGAAGTACTTGTCCATTGGCTCCCGTGTCCGTCGTGGTAATGGCAGCTTTCTTGTTTAACTGACTTATGAGTTGTATTTAATGGGACAATTAAACCTAATTAAAAAGCCTGTCTGATTTGCTATTAACTCTTTATACATGTATGCATTTGACTGATGCTTTTATCCAATGAATCTTACACAAGCTTTACATTTTATCATTATATGTGTTCCCTGGTGCTACCCATGACCTTTTGTGCTACTAACACAATTCTATATTATACAGTAGCACAAATTATTTAAGTTTATGTAATAAGCACCTGAACATTGCAGTTGTTTTTGGGAAGTCAGGCAGGCTGTTAAATTGTGAGGGAATGTGAGGTAAGGGCTTACAGTCAATTTGTAATTTCATATTCAGTAAAAATGGAACAATCTGCTTATCACACAATACAATTAGATACACAATATTAGGTTCATGATTTAATATTACCATGATGCAACATAATAAATATATCTTCAATGACAATTAAATTGTCAGTTTATTTCTGAGATGCAAATCTTTAACATAAACAACAGTTTAAAATGTCATTACAAATTGACAGTAATATAATTTGGCTATAAATGTACATGTAACATATAAATGTTCTCTTTAGCTTTCTGCTTTCCCCACCACATTCTGTCAGGAAATTGTGTAGAAGCCTAACAGGATTTGTAAACCATGTCAAATGCTATCGTTATATTTTACACATTTCAGAAATTAAGTGCATAATAATGTGTTTTATTTTGCCATTTCTTTCAGCCAAAAGGTCTGGCCCCCATCTTGGGAACCACAGGAGAATATAAAAATGACACTTTCATAAAAGGTCTGCAATGAAGCTGTAATGTTCTGTTCTGTATTTCTAAATAAAGAATTTCTTTGTTGTTTTAAATAAAGTATTCGTTTATAAATTTCATTTCATTATATGTTGGCAAGGACCTCATACTTTTCAATGCCGTGGGTCAAAGTATGATTATGCTTATACATTATCTTATTGAAAAAGCAGGAAAGATTATTTTTGAGAGAATGTTTTTGACATTTTGGAGCTGTGATAAAGCTGGAGGATGCATACACCCCCTTGTACATTGCACCACAGATTCTTTTTGTTTTGTTTTTTTGGACAATAACCACTGTTTTTACAATAGCTGCTGTCTAAATAACCTTTAAGAACCTTGTAGTACTCCGTATATAGCCAGTGTTTTGAATAACCTTACAGTTAACAGTAACCATATTACTTTATCTCTGCACATTGTCTTTTGGGGCAAGTTTTCCATGTGTCAATGAAGGTTATTGCTACAATACACTTCATAAAAAATGGAAAGGAACATGCAGGTGTATTTGCAATTTAAAGGTAGGCTACTTTATTGGCATGATTGTGTGTTACAAAAAAAAATAAATACAATAAAACAAACATTAAGGTTATGGGTACTACTGTAAATACAATATGAAGAGTTTGGTTCCAAAACGAGATAAAGATATTATGATGTTGTCATGATTTAATTGTGCAACGTTTTAGCTGTTTTTTGTTATGAAGGCTTAAATCAAAACAAACCAACTGTAGTTTGATATTAACTGGAATGCACATTTAAAAAATAGATTTTGAAAAAGTTATCTCGTTTTGGAACCAAACTTCATATCATATGATAATATTTTCAATACTAAACAGACTTAAATTTTCACTGCGCAAATGAGAATTAATAAATAAAACGCAATAAATGACAAACAATTATTTGACAGTCATAATCTCCCATGCAAATGTGTGCCACATACAGAAGTTCTAACATAGGCGTTACTCCAGATGTAACATTCCACTAGGCTGCTTTCTAGCGAGAAATGTGAATTGTATTTTCGCAATGTTTGATCAGTGGATGTATATTGTATTTAGTTCTATCTCTAGTAACTTTTTGTCCTTTAAGTCTAGAAATAACAATTTTGTTTTCAGTATTTGGTAGCAGAAAGTTGCG
Source organism: Misgurnus anguillicaudatus (assembly GCF_027580225.2). Classification (NCBI taxonomy): domain Eukaryota; kingdom Metazoa; phylum Chordata; class Actinopteri; order Cypriniformes; family Cobitidae; genus Misgurnus; species Misgurnus anguillicaudatus. The sequence goes on along the minus strand of NC_073340.2, from coordinate 37,408,439 downwards.
GAAGTACGGTGTGTAGTGGGCGGGGTTTGCTCAATCTTCTGGCTGAAATCGGAAATAATAATAAAATTATATTTACTTTTTGTTAACACAGATCGTCGATATGCAGTCTAATTGCTAGTAAAGCTGTAGGCTGATAGATATATGATATATTTAATTAGTAGATATATTTAGTATATTTTACAACCCACCTTGCAAACCAGAAGAACTACAAATCTAGTGTTGATTTGTATCAAGCTGCATGCTGTGTCAGTAGGGAATTGTAGTTTTTAAAACTAGTGCTTTTTTAGTATTTGGGGTTGTAAAAAATGAGTTGAGAGTATATTCAGTAATTTAGGGGGAATGTGTAAACACACATATGCAATATTATAACATACATTTTATAAAATGTTAATATATTTTAATATACAAGTAACACATACACTGACATACATGCACAATTTGCATTCAAAACTAAGAGGCCCTTACTAAGAAAAAAACACAAAGGGCAAATTGTTAATTAACATATTCTTCCTTCCAACCCCTGTCACTGTGAGAAACTACACACATCATTTCCAGAAAAGTTGGGATTTTTGTGCGTCAGTGCCCACGGCATGGTGAGCTACGTGTGTGTGAAGGTACCATAGGCGCAGAGGCATATTGGGTTTAAAAAACATGTTGCCATAAAGGTGACGTCACTTCACGGGACATCCATGCTTAGTTTAGCAAGACAATGCTAGGCCTTATTTTGCATGGGCTACAACAGCGTGGCTTCATAGACACAGAGTCCATGTGCTTGACTGGCCTGCTGCCAGTCCAGATCTGTCTCCTATTGAGTGTGCATATCAAATCATGAAGAGGAGAATCAGACAATAGCAACCACATACTGTTGAGCAGCTGAGCTTTGTACCAGCAAGAATAAATAAAAATTCCAATTGCAATGCTTGCACCATTAATATCTTCACTTCCCAAAAGATTAGAGCAAATTATTAAAAGAAAATGGGGTTTGTTTATCAAATCCAGCATTTTTATGTAATTCCAACCAGATGGTAATTCATACAGAACAGGGGTGGGCATTCCTGCTCCTGGAGGGCCACTGTACTGCAAAGTTTAGCCCCAAGCCTATTCAAATACACCTGTATGTTATTTCCAAGCCTTTGATTAGATTCTTCAGGTGTGTTTGATTAGGTTGGAGCTAAACTTTGCAGGACAATGGCCCTCCAGCACCAGCAATACCCAACCCTGCTGTAGAATATAGTTTAGTGGCCAGATAAGTAATGGATTGTTTCATGCTCCCTCTTGTCCAGGCTTCTAATCACACAGACAGGCCTGTCATTACAAGAAAAGCTTATATTAAGCAACAGGAAACTGTCTGAACAGTAGGACTGTGATAAAGAAGTTATGTGTAGCATCTAGGTCAGGGTTCCTTAAATCTTACCCTGGAGGGCCGGAGCACTACAGAGTTTGATCTAGGTGTTCAGATACCAACATCAAATCATACTGTGACCCACAGTATTAAATAGTGAGGTCTCTGCCAACACCTAGCCCTACCAAGCTAATGATGAAACAAATTTATAAATAAATATGCTGTGTTTAATTTACAACATGTATTCAATTCAGTACAATACAACTTTGTTTCCCACATGGCACAGTTTAAAAGGGACCACACTGATGATGCCAACAAACAACAATAAACAATAAGAATCTGATTGGATCTGTAGTCATCTCTTGTATTTGTATCTTTGATTAACCATGTGGATGGATGATAGTGGCCTTCCGAGCCAACCAGCAGGCCACTTCTGACCCATGTCGAAGGCTGATAACCACAGCAATTTAATCAAGTAATCAAGCGGGTGTTGTGAAGTGCTTATCCCCTCCAAACCACCTTAATGGTCATACAAAGCTAGGATTATATGAAGTTGTAGCTTCAATATTCCTCCATTTAAAAAGTTTCCTACATGCATTACTGAAGATAAGAGTTATATGACCTTGTTTCCGCATCTGATTTGTAGCCTATTCCTACCATGGGATTAAGTTGTTATATTTAGAGGGATATTTCTATTAAATTGACTTTTTTCTATTAAATTTACTTTTTAATTTGCATTGCATTGCCTTAAATCACTGAGCTTCTTAAAATAATGGCTGTTTTCAAACAGAAGACTGCATCCTTCTGAGGTTGCATACATCATCAAGACTGTCTTATTTCATATTATTAACAATTAGCCTATAAAATGGTTAATCATAAATTACTGCAATAAGCATATGGCTTGTGAAAGTAATGCTTATTTAGAAACGGCCATTATTCAAACTTTGGTTGTTGCTTAAATGTAAATTTTGTAACTGATTGCTAATATTGCAATGTTGTTTGTATTCAGTGCACTTTAAAGTAATCTGACCCAACCCTACTAACCAATCCTTGGTATATAAATGTGGCTTACAATATGGTTTATATTTAAACAAGCCTCTACAATGGTTTTACAGTCACAATTTCAGTTTGTTACATCTTATTGCATACTTAATATGAGACATGATGTGGCCTTTAATGTTCCAAAATTTTCATGGTATAGGTTGAATCTAAAAGGTTACATTTTCTCTTCTCCTTAGGGTTGTTGTGTGAGAAGCAAAAGTCAACTATAGTCTGACAAATCTATTTTATTAGGAAATCTATATTTGTATTGTCACCAAGCAATTATATACAAATATTATCAGTTATAATATATAAACATGTGTAGCCCAATTACAATTCCAGTAACTTAAATAAAACAAGAAATGGTATGCAGAAGACAAAGAATATAGTTTGAATATATTGATGTCAGAGGAAAAGTACAACTCTACATATTACATGTTTCAGAAGTTTGGGAAATTTCATCATTTTCATGGGCCTACATGTGAGAGAAAGTGTACAACGTGGACTACCAATTAAAATAACCAAAAGTGGAGATAAAATAAAAAACAGAAACAATAATAACATCTGGTTATGGCTACTGATAATTACAGCAGTATAAGAAGCATGTGACAACAAACCAAGTAAACAAGTGCATATTTCTATAATCAGTTTCAACTTAAGTGGACTTTTTAAGATGTCAAATATGAACTTTAGCTCAAATTACTCCACAAATAATTATAACATGTTAAAATTGCCACTTTGTAGGTATAAATTGTACTGTTTTTGGTTCTGTGCTTTAAAATGCAAATGGGCTGATCTCTGCACTTAATGGCAGTGCCGTGGTTGGATAGTGCAGATTAAGGGGCGGTATTATTTTAATAAGATCCCTTACTGACATCACAAGGAGAGACAAATTTCAATGACCTATTTTTTCACATGCTTGCATAGAATGGTTTACCAAAACCAGTAACTAGAAGTTGGGTTACTGGGTTGATCTTTTTCACATTTTCTAGGTTGATAGAAGCACTGGGGATGCAATTATAGCACTTAAACATGGAAAAAGTCTAGATTTTCATCATATGAAGAGTTTCGTTGCAAAACGAGATAAATCCGTTTTTAACATTTTTGTCAAAACATGTTTATTATTATGTTATTATTTTGTTTTATGGTGCTACTTAGCTGTATTTTTTAAGTTATGAAGGTTTAAATCAAAACAAACCAACTGCAGTTGAATTGATATTAATTGGAATGCACAACCACAAAAACAAGATTTCTGAACAATTAATAAAAACAGAGTTATCTCGTTTTGCAATGAAACTCTTCAAATGTCAACTTAAAATAAATAAAATTATTCAATTTAAATTCCGTTGTCTGCTGGAACAAATCTAACCACAAACTTATTAACAAAAACACAGGAACTTCTGTCAAAACTCCAGAAACCTTTTTAAGTTATGGAAGTACAAACATCCGACTTGAGTTCCAATTCAATTTACGTGGGTCCCCAATTCTTCATCATCTTCGTCCTCAGAGCTGATGTCACTTTGCCAGTCCATTTCTTCCTCTATTTCCAATTCCTCCTCTTCCAGTAGCCTAGGAGTTTTTTCAAGAATGCCTCTATATGTGCATGCCACAGTCTGCTGTTTGAGTCTGAGGTCTTGCAGTCTTCTCTTGAGTAGACAGAGGAGGCCCTTGCACCCATCCTCTGTGAATCCATTTGGATAGCCTATAAGTCCACACATACAAAAATAACAATGTAATTACATAAACACTAAACATTTAATCAGATAGCTTATTTATGTCAAGACAAATCTTAAATACCAAGTCAATTTGGAGTTTAAATTATACTTACTTCCTGTTTGTGTGCACTCTGAAACAGTGGCCATCAGTAACTGAACCTTTGCTAGAGAGTTCTTAAGGTACTGACAGTGCTGCATCATTTCTTTAACAAGGATCTCCTTTTCTTCTGTCAGTCGTGAGACAAGCATTAGCTGGTCAAAGAGCTTCTTCTTAGTAATAATGTTGACACCGTCTGAAGGAATAAAAACTATACATTAATAAACATATTTGAGAATGATACATTTTAAATAAAATACTAAAAGTTAAATGTTCATACAATACCTGTGTTCTCTTCCTGCCAAGGCCAGATCATGCTCTCTGGAGTTTTGTTGGAGAGTTTCTGCACAACCGAGTTTGTGTCCACAGGGTCACCATCAGGTTGTTGGTTGTATCTCTGGATCTCCTCCAGCAAGCGTTTCTTTTCTTGGCCAATCTTCTGGCTAATCTTCTGACGCCTTTTGTTGCGATCTGTAGTAAGAGCAAAAACAATTATTGAATTTAAGTATTTGCCAATAAAACCCCATATTTGGAATGTGACTTCTGCATTTAACCTATCCAGTGAGTACATGTGCAGACAGACAGAGACACGCGCATACATACAGACAGACAGACAGACAGACAGACAGACAGACAGACAGACAGACAGACACACACACACGCGCGCGCGCGCGCACGCACACACACACACACACACACACACACATACAGACCGACACACGCGCACGCAGACAGACGCACACGCAGACAGACAGACGCACACGCAGACAGACGCACGCTCACGCAGACAGACATACGCGCGCACAGACAGACAGACAGCCGAGCGCACGCACAGACAGACAGACAGACAGACAGAGACAGATATACACGCGCGCACAGACAGACAGACAGACAGACAGACAGGCGCGCACAGACAGACAGGCGCGCGAGGACAGACAGACAGGCGTGCGAGGACAGACAGACAGACAGACAGGCGCGCGAGGACAGACAGACAGACAGACAGGCGCGCGAGGACAGACAGACAGGCGCGCGAGGACAGACAGACAGACAGGCGCGCGAGGACGGACAGACAGACAGGCGCGCGAGGACAGACAGACAGACAGGCGCGCGAGGACAGACAGACAGACGCGCGCGAGGACAGACAGACGCGCGCGCACAGACAGACAGACGCGCGCGCACAGACAGACAGACGCGCGCGCACAGACAGACAGACGCGCGCGCACAGACAGACAGACACGCGCAGACAGACACGCGCAGACAGACAGACAGACACACGCGCGCACAGACAGACAGGCAGGCGCGTGCAGACAGACAGACAGACAGACGCGCGCAGACAGACAGACAGACGGACGCGCGCAGACAGACAGACTGACGGACGCGCGCAGACAGACAGACGGACGGACGCGCGCAGACAGACAGACGGACGCGCGCAGACAGACAGACGGACGCGCGCAGACAGACAGACGGACGGACGCGCGCAGACAGACAGACGGACGCGCGCAGACAGACAGACGGACGCGCGCACAGACAGACAGACACGCGCGCAGACAGACAGACACGCGCGCAGACAGACAAATACATACCATTTTGTCTATAAAGATAGTGTTTCTTCTGACAAATGCTAACAAAGAGTGCTTCAATTGAGATCTGCAAACCACGAGCATCAACATGAGTGGCTCCTGCATTTCCTAAATTAAAGGCAAGAAGAAAGAATATTTTTTAAAACCATTAAGTACTGTAAATTGCAAATCGAATAGTAGAAACTGACTTTGGGACAATATTGAATTTGGACAGCAATATCCATCACAACTCATACTGCTTCACCAAAAATGAGAATAAAATATCAGAATTACATGCCAAGCAGGCATGAATGCTGCAAACATGGAGCGCTGGATATTGAGCCCTACTGGCACATTGTGCTTGATGATAATTTTCCATTTGGTCTGATTTGGACTGACCATTCTGTCTTCATTGCTAAAAAGGTTTACTTTAAGTTAAAATAGTAATTGAAGACTTATGACTTGCAAATGGTGTCAATTCCACTAGAATTTAACAATAAGCTACAGCTACATGCATTACAACCAAATTACTCCAGACAGGGTTTATGTATAAAGCATCATTGTCCTTACCACTACTGGCCCACTGGTTTACATCAACAACCCACTGTTTTAGCATGTCATCAGAGCAATGCAACTGGTCCTTCATATTCTTCAGGCTCTCTGTTGCATCCAAAGTCTTTTCTATGGTCTGCAAAACAGTAACAGAAAATCCCGTCATTTCATAAAATAATCCAAAAAGTATATGCTCCTGCCTGATTTAATACAAAAACAACTACATATACTATATACCGCTACAGTGTCTACATAGGGGGTAACAGTTTAATGCATTTTAGGTGTACTTAAAGTTCAACAGTAACGGTTTCCTTTTCTAAATACATGAACACACCTTTTTGAATCTGGAAGACAAGGCAATGTGGAGGCCATTCTCTTTACGCCGATTCCACCCACTTGCATGGACAGTAAGCATATCAGTTCTTACTGTACAAAACAATAGAAAATCTAAATTGTAAATGTAACTCAACATACAACATTAGCACATTATTGTAAGGGTGCAGAGAAGCTTACAAACCTGACTTGGTCATATATTTTGTGGTCAGAGCACATCTGGAAAGAAAACTATTAACTTGTTCTACTTCTTCACCAAGAGTGGTTCCCGCACCTTCCTGGTTCCTCGCATTCCACAGAATCTACAGAAAGCAGTTGACTTGTTAAACAGTGTGGACATAAAGGTGATTGATATTGATGCATATCCCAAGGTCAACCACTGTAGAGGACAGCACATAGGGCAGGGCTATTCAAATCTGACCCTAGAGCAGTGGCCACCAATCCTGGTCCCGGAGGGCCGGTGTCTCTGCAGAGTTAAGCTCCAACCATAATCAAACACACCTGAAGCACCTTAATTAGGCCCTCCAGGAGCAGGATTGGTGACCACTGCCCTAGAGGGCCGAGCACTGCGTAGTTTAGCTTCAATCAAACTTACCCACCTGTGATTTTCTAGTGATCACAAAGACCTTGATTAGCTTGCTCAGGTGTGTTTGATCAGGGTTGGAGCTAAACTATGCAGTGCTCGGCCCTCCAGGGTAACATTTAAATAGCCCTGACACAGGAGCTCATGTTTAACACAAAACACACCCCTGGGGCCTGTTCTTCATACTTGAATTACTCAATTAGGATTTGATTGTTGCATAATCTTTGATTATTCAAGGCTTATACTTGAGTTGTCATCATAGCAATAAGTCTGTAAGCTTAAACCTGAATGGAAGCAGGCTTATTCATGTAAATAAAAATATAGATTGGATGTTGCGGCTTTTTACATGATATGGAAAGTCTGTTACAGCAATGTCTATAGAATTTTAAGAAGCGGAAGATGAACGATAAATATGAAGAACATTCTAAATTCAACGCATATTGCAGGATATCAATAGCTGCACCATATCAATAGCTCTTGTTCTGAAAGGGTTAAAAAACTAGGTGTGTTCTTTGGCCATTGTAACAATCGGCCAATCACAGCATTGCTGATTAATGTTTCTACCATCAATGTGTATTTCAATTTTCACGCAAGGAATTAGTGTGCAATGATATCTGATTATTAAATCTAGCTATTAGGGGTGTCAACAATAATCGATTCAGCAATGCATCGCAATGCGCGCATGCACGATTCAGCATCGATGCAGCAAAGTGCCATAATTGATTATGTCACTGTTTATTTTCTGACCTCAAGTGGACAATAAAATTGTGAAGTTTCAATTACTTCCAGGGGCATAACAACAACAATCAAGACGGGTAAATAAAAACGCACCCTTTTCCATGGAAAGTGGACATATGGGCACATTTCGGATTCTACGAAGTTAATGGGAAACTAGACAAGACTTACGCTGTGTGTAAATTCTCATCTCAGGTATATAATTGTCATTGTCTTAAAGCTGCTAAGCTTCCGTTTTTGTTGAGAATAGTTGCACTTGCCTTGTTGTGTACAGTAGAGTTCTGATGCATCGCAATGCATCGTAGAATCGAATTGAATTGTTACCTGGTGAATCGTAATTGAATCGAATTGTGAGGGCAGTGCCAATGCACACCCCTACTAGCTATACAAATCAAATCCACATGCAAAATTAGTGAGATCATGAATGCACGTCATGCATTGTGGCACTCTACATTAATTGTTGGCTACACAATACCCTGGAATATAAAAGTAGTTAAATCCATCACCTCGCATTTTGTATTGTGGGCTTTGGCATGCATAACGGACAAGCAATGTTTCATTTTCCGAAGAGGCTGAAGATGAGTCAGGGCCTCCGACACCTTCTCCAGATATGGCACATAACGGCAGGTCACATCCATAGCCAAAAACGTAGCATCCTGGAACTGATTTTGGAGAAACATTGGATACGCAAATATTTCTCCTCTATACATGTTCAGACCTTTGGGGGGGGGGGGGGGGAAATAAAGAGCACATTGCACACCAAAAAAGGCTTCAGTTCATCATCTTCTCTTAATACGTTTAATTGCAATTGATCAAATCAAATACCAACCTTTGAGTAAGAATCCATGCCTGCACACAGCAATTTCAACTCCTTCTTCATCCAACTTGTTGGCCTGCTTTGATGTCTCTCTTGCTGCTCTCCAGTGGGATTCCCCACACATCGCTTTTCCTGCAATCTACCAAAGTAAATTGTTTTAACATGTCAGTAGTTAATTCATGGACATTAAATAGAAGGGCTACTGCCCCCTCAAACACACAAACATTATTATCTTAACAATTACAGTCAGGATTTGTCTTGAATTGCCTGATTTACCCATCTTCCATTTGTAGCTCTCTGGAGGATAACAAACCAACAGATGTTGTTTGCTATTTAGCACATAGAAGGTTAATTACAATAGTCTGAGACGATGTGTTGGACATGTGTGCAACAACCAATACTATGGATATACTGTGCCCTCCGGATTGGAATCTAGCTGTTTTTTATCCAACTTTACACTTTTGTCACTCTCACTCTTTTTAAACATACATTTTTGACAGCCCCCCGGACTTCCTCAACAAAATTGGACACCTCAGAGTCCTGGGCTAAAAACACTCCATCAAAGAATCCTGGCTCTTCACTCCTACAAGAAAATGTATTTTGTATTCATTGTAGTAAGAAGTTTACAAAACCAACAGTTAAGGTTACAAAGTCTAACATATATATTATATATTTAACAGCTACAGTATAAACAGCTTAATTTTAAATGGCAGACCTATATTACTATGATAACATTAATACATACATTAAAGGGATAGTTCGGCCAAAAACGATATTAAACCCATGATTTACTCACCCCCAAGCTGTCCGAGTTGCATATGTCCATCGTTTTTCAGACAAACACATTTTCGGATATTTTAGAAAATATTTTAGATATTTCTGTTCATTAAATGTTATGTTACGGGGTCCAGGAATAGTCCACGACCTTCAAGTCCAAAAAAGTGCGTCCATCCTTCACAAATTAAATCCAAACGGCTCCAGGATGATAAACAAAGGTCTTCTGGGGGTAATCCGTGCGGTGTTTTTGTAGAAATATCCATATTTAAAATGTTATTAACTTTATAAACTAGCTTCCGGTAGCGCCGCCATTTTGGAGTGATGCGCATTCAGGATGAGAGCTTACGCAGCGTACAGAGTTTCTCTGCTGCTGCTCGGTGCCCCCGCCCTCCGAATTTGTCATACGTCACTAAGAAAAGTGCGTACACTACGCTAATCCTCTCTCCTGAGTCTAAGATGGCGGCGCTACCGGAAGCTAGTTTATAAAGTTAATAACATTTTAAATATGGATATTTCTACAAAAACACCGCACGGATTACCCACAGAAGACCTTTGTTTATCATCCTGGAGCTGTTTGGATTTAATTTGTGAAGGATGGACGCACTTTTTTGGACTTGAAGGTCGTGGACTATTCCTGGACCCCGTAACATAACATTTAATGAACAGAAATATCTAAAATATTTTCTAAAATATCCGAAAATGTGTTTGTCTGAGGAGCGATGGACGTGTGCAGCTCGGACGGCTTGGGGGTGGGTGGGTCATGGGTTTAGTGTCGATTTTGGCCGAACTATCCCTTTAATTACTTTGGCTGTTTTTAATGAGCACACAAAACTTACTGGTTTTTTTTCTGGAACCTGTAGAGTTTTCGGTTACCATCAACTGAAACAGCCAACATGTCAGGGCTACAGGCTGGACAGACAAATGGCTCCTTTCCCAGAAGTTGGTTCTTTTCAGAGTTGCAGTACACGTATTGCAGAAAGCTCCTCTGAAAAGCATCTACATTCACTTTGCCAGTCTGAAAAAAGAAACACATGGTAGTTTAGCTTTTAACAACAACGAACTACAAAATCAACCATTTTTGTGGGGTGTGTTGCATTTGTCTTTCAGCTTCAAATTTTTACATACTCTTCCAAATTGCCTCGTTCTCTGGTCCAACATTGCTGTGAAGGCTTTCACTGACATTCCTGGAGCTGCTGTCTTCATAGCCTCAAAGGAATGGAACAGATCTCGGTGAAACAGTGTCTGTGCTTGCATTGTAGCGGGCCAGTAACCACTCCTTACTAAGTCACTGACTTCTGGGGCCCATTGCTTATTGCAATGTTTGCAAGTTAGCTCCGGGATCTTAAGATTGTAACGGCCTGAGAGCAAATGAAAAAACAAATAAATAACAAGTAACGTGTCAAATAAACATTTATTTTATTTCACACAATCCTACCATTTATGCAAACCAGTATGATGGATCTACCAGCAGAGATTGCAACATCACCAGTGTCACAGGAGCATATCCTTGGAGGAAAGGATGTTGGCAGCAAACAATCTGCAAGAGAAAAGGATAATCAGGATGACATTAAAGAATGTTTGGGTTGTGAGCAAGTACTTGAAAAACATAACATAATTTAATAATGTTGTCTTTTAGGAGAAAAATGCTAATCAATTGAGGGCGCACTCACATTATCCAAAACAAACCGCGCCCGAATGTTTGCCGAATGTTTGACCCCCAAATCATAGTTCGTTTGACTAGTGTGATTGGTTTGTACTGTGCCAGTGCATGGTTTGGTTAATCGTGCCCTGGCCCACTTGCATAGGTGGGCTCTGGCACTGTTCACTTGGGCTCAGGTTTGAAATGAACAATGTCACCGCAAATCGCGCCAAACGCAATTCATAAGAACAGATTGTCAGCTGCACAACAGTCATAAACTTAATTTGCCTCGGTAAAAAAATTCTGAAGTGTGGGGTAGAGTTAAGTGAAAGTGTGAGTGGTGCAAGCAATAGATCGTCAAAGCAATATGACGGCATGATAAGAGGTCTGCATGTCATCACATCCTGATTGACTCAAACTAGAAGCCCTCAAATTAACATTACAATGGGCTTTGGTGTTGTGGGAGAGTTTACTTTCTGTTTTCTTCAAAACAACTGCATCCTACTGACAAAAGCATTCTTAAACATGGATTGATAAGTGTGACTGTGTGCAGGTGAGGGAGTGGGTACGTTCACACTCGAACATGGTTCAGGCTGGTTGGGTATAATGTGAGTGTGTCCTGAAAAACAGGCACCAACCTTGTTCACAGATGATGTATTTGTCATCATGGAGTTTCACAAACTCTGTTGGAGGGATGTACTTAAAAAAACCATACATTGTGGTTTGCCTACTGTGCAGAGTGTGGCGTTTATGTACCAGTTGATCACACTCTGCACAAAACCACTCAGACGGTAAACACTCCCCACAACGAATGATGGCTTCTTTCTTGTGACAGTGATTACATGTCATTTGGACGATGTTCTCAGCTGTCAACAAGTTGGCAAGGTTTTGTGGCCTTGCCTGTTGCCAACATTGTTGGACCCCTTTCTGCCTTTCAGACCAACTGGACAATGATGGCTGTGGAGCAGGATTTTCAACATCAATGCTCTCAGAGTCCTGCAGAATGTCCTCAAGCCTCTGCATGTTAAAATCTTCAAATAGAGAAAGAGAAAAATTTAAACATACAAGAAATCCAACTTTTCAATTCCACATCTTTTGTGGCAGTTACACTGCTTTTAATACATGGAGAGTCCAGTGATAGCAGAAAAGGCAAAAGGATAGTTAAAAATGGGTAAACAAACACATGGCCCTTAAGATTATGTGTAGGTCAAGTGTGAAACTGAACAACCACCACATGATTTTGCTGAGAAACACTGATGCTGTCTAAAGTTATCCTAGTTCTGTCATGGGGACAGAGCGTGATGCATCAAACTATGGTAACGTCAATATTCAAGTGTTTTGGGGGAACATTTTTAGCTGATTAGTTAATAAAATAGCAAAAGTTCAGGTATAATGAAACTTATTTTGTACTTAACTTCTTGTTTTCATATAAAGCAGGGGTGGCAAACTTTGCCATGGAGAGCCACAGTCCTGCAGAGTTTAGCTGCAGCTCCAATCAAACACACCTGAACAGGCTAATCAAGGTCTAAAGAGTTAAAGGCTGTTTCTCAATGTCAAGTAAGGATCCTTGGAAGCCAGAAGGACTGTTCCAATGTCGAGGATCCTTGGAATTGCAACCAAGGACTAAGTCCTTTGTTAGAAAAATATCCCATATACAGGAAAGGATGCATGTGTGTATCCTTTGTGCTCTTTGCACTCTCAAAACACCCACAATCCTATGCGCGCAGCACCGAAAGCAAACCTTTTTACTGACGTAATGACGTGCACTTCCTAGCCTGTTCCATTTACGTGTTCTCCAAATTCTAAAGAGGAGACGTGCCTCTGAAGAAAGTGACTTGGGAAGACCAGTCCTGCTAAGGAAGTATCCTTGACATTGAGAAACAGCCACTGAAAAGCTACAGGCAGGTGAGGTTTAATCAGGGCTGGAGCTAAACTTTGCAGGACTGTGACTCTCCAGGCCATCCCTGATATAAAGCATACCTTATGTGTTTTACCTACCAGAATATTGGTAGCTGCTAGTACATGGAGCTGTGATGAAGGAACTTGCACATGGAGACGTACTAACTGTTTAAAAGAAAAAAAAAACGTATTAGAGCAATTCTTTAAAAAAATCTTGGCCAGGTGTACAAAAGTAAACACTGAAACCTTTAACAAACATGGAAGCTATTAAACCTAAATGTATTTGGCATTATAATGTAATTTATACGATGAATGTACAAGTACAGAATATTGACAATTAATACAATTATCAAACCTGCACCTACTCCAAATCACACATCATCACTCACGGTTAAAATATTTGACAAATTTTACAAGATGGACATTAACCAGTAGATGACTCTTTTTTCCTCCGTTTGTTGGTGGTCACGCGTTGTCCATGACAGTCCCTCTTCCACCAGGTCACTTTAGGTCTTGTGACTTCATGCTTCGGAGTATGTGACTCGCGGTTACATTTCTTTATGGACATAGCATGTAATAAAATGTAGATAGGTGAAAAATAGCCATTAGCTAACCGGAGTTCATTAATTACACATATGTGTATATAGCAATAATGAAACTTGCCTGTATCTCTTCAACAAATACATCCCCAAGCATAAGAACAGCTTCGAGTTTGTTTTTGTTAACACTTGCCATTGTACTGAAACACAAAAATAAATGTGTCAGTTAGATCTGAGATCTGCCTTCAACTCAAACTTTCTGACTAATAAAATTGAATGGAAAGACTGGAAAACATTAAAGATATGAGGGTAAAGGGTGATAACATTTTTCTATTTTCTGGTAGAATATAGTGACGTCTGACTATTTGCAATAAAGGTGATAAGAGAATTGATATTTTCATAACAACCTCTTGTTGTAAAAATAATTATATTTATTTATGTATTAAGGCTAAGATTACGTCACCTGATCCAGTGGTTCTCATCTCAATTACAGTCCTCAGTCCTACCCTCCCAGAACGTTTCAGATGCCTCCCTAAACAAAACACCTGATTTCACTCATCAGGCTCCTCAATTAACACATTAACAAGCTGATGAACTGAATCAAGTGTTTTTATATATGGAGACATCCAAAACGTTCCGGGAGGGAGGCCAGGGACTGGTATTGGGAACCACTGAAATCGATTAGCTATCATCATCAATTTCAGATGTATGTTTTTTTTATTGGTTACTGCAAAATATAAAGCTTTTTATCTGGTGAAGACAAAGACTTTAGAATAAATTGTGCTTAATTAACAAATACTTGTGTATTTATGATGACATTAGAAACAAAACATCCCGGGAATCTGCGTCGTGCATCTGCAAGCAACTAGTACTGCCTGCCTGCATTATACCAACGGGCCTGTATTAGCGACAGATCTCAGATCGGCTTATATAGTGAATGTAGTTGGCCGTATGATCCCAAATACCGACCTGGTGTCAGCACCCATCGATACACCGATTACTGGGACACCACAGCGGCCCGTAAATAGCATTTAACATTAGTTTTTTTCTGCAGACGCGATATATTTTAGTAAAACACAATGTCGTGCACAAAATTTTTAATTAATCTGGGTTAGGAGTCCACGTGCCGTGCTTAGACTACATTATAAACCCTTGGGGGTCCAACCACTTTACCGAAAAACGATAGCTAAAAAACTATATCAGTCGGTGCTGTCAACAGCCATGTCTAAAACCTAAAGACCCAAGTCACAGTATGATTAAAGGCTGTTTTTGTTTTATTATTTTTTTTACCAATTGCAAGAGGTTTATATACAGCATTAGCAACCAGCTGTGCTAATCGAGCAACCCACTGTTCCAGTAACAACTCCTTTAAAAGCATACGCTGCCGTTTAAAAAAAACGACAACATTCGCGTGATGCAGGAGCGATTAAATAAATAAAATGCTAACGTTAACAAAGTGATCTAGTAACAAAAATAGCATTATTGTTACCCACCTGTTTAAAGATGGACGCGCATCAGGTGAAATCCTCTATTAGTGAACTGAGCTCTGCTGGTGACGTCAATTCCGTTAAAGATGATGCGTGGTATTTAGACGCATTTGCGCTCTATCAAAGTGAATGGAAAGGATTGGCGTATCATATGCACGCAAAAATGGGATTTGGCGTATACATTACACGCAATTTGAAAGTGTAAAGTCGTGTTATTTATACGCATATTGATGAGAACGGGTTGGTTTGACTCTCCAGGGTGACGGATGGTATTTTAAGAAGTCAGATATATGACCAGTCTTGGTTAAAAGTCAACTTTATTAGATTTGAATATGAGTTTTCAGTGGATTGTGATGACTGAGGGTCCACAGCATCACGTCAGTCTGCTTTATCAAATCTGTCTCTATATTTCATTGATTCCATGTTAACCGGCATTAAGTGACCACTTTAACTGTTTGCAGGATTTTAGAAAGACTTGAGCTGTAGCATAACTATCTGAACTGGACTGTTTGGATGGGTAAGCAGACCTGATATTTGTTTTAGAGAATGTGAAAATCTAGTAGTCATTACGCTACAGGACTAGTTTAGTTTAGCAGGAGGAGATCTGAGCATCTCACTGGGTTTGTTTGCTTTTTCTGATCTTCATACAGAGAGAAGTCTTGATGTTTGTTGTTACACAGTAGACATTATTTAATAAGTAATGAATAATAAACATTTACTAACTCTCTCTCTCTCTCTCTCTCTCTCTCTCTCTCTCTCTCTTTTGCTCTCCCTTTCCCACATCCATGTGTTTGTTTGTCTCAGCTTGTTAATATTTCTAAGCAGACATGAATAGTTCTGTAGATATGAGTTGTGTTGGGTTTGTTTTAAACACACTGATCAGCCTCATTGTCTGAAAGTGCTGTTTATGTAGACGACTTCATTAGGTTTGAACAGATTTATTACCGTCAGATGTGAGCTTCGGCTGACTGCCCACAACAGATGATGAGAGGACGCAGTGAATCACAACACAAGATAAACAACCAAATACTGTAAAGATCAAAACAGAGAGAATATGGATGTTTTCTTCAAAAAACATAAATTGAGTTGAGGCTTTTCAGTTGTAAACAGTCAGAGAAATTGATGTATGTTAATGTCTGTGGTTGTTTGTTATGATGACAGAAACATTACAGAATTTCTGATGATCTTGAAAGGTTTGCAGTGGATCTGATGAGTATTTAGATGAAGCTGGAACTGAATCAACACAGGCAGCTGGCATCATTAGACTGAAGTCCATTTATTCAACCCACACGATAAGAACTCGGGGATTTGGATTTCATTCAGAAGTCGGAATATGAGGTCCAGTTTCACTGTGTTTATATATCTGTACTGACATAAAACACATCTTTGATGAAATGAAGGCATAGTAGGAGTGAAAAAACACACAGCAGAGAAGAAAAGAGATCAGTGATGATACTGCAGAAATCTCTCAGGTGTTTAAAACCTGCTCAGTTATTTGGTGAGTTGTCTACATAGGGAGCATTTAAAGGTGCCAAAGAATGCATGTTTATAATCTGTTAAATGGTTCTCTAACAGAAGGTTTGTGTCTTTATTAAGTCCAAAAATGATCCAGTCAGTTTTATATGTCCTAGGATTTGTCTTTAGAATGAAATGGTCTATTATTACCTTATGTGAAAGAGTCATGAAATATTAATGTTGAGCTCTGCTCTGATTGGCTGTTTCTCCTTCAGTAGCTCGGTGTGTGTGAAAACAGATCTTATGTTTGAGTCTGTATCAGATTTTGAGGAATAATCAATTGTTTGGAGATTGTTAATGGACGTTTCTGAGTGCTAAGTTTGTTTTTTTTCAGTATGGACCTACAAAACGTAACTCTAACGTCAATGGTAGAACTTCAGCCTAAACATTAGCATATAGCATTAACTAGCATATAGTGCTAACTCGGCAATCACAATGTTATTATCATTGTAACAACATTGTACTTGCTGGGTTGTATATCTGGACTGTAGCATGACGTCACAGTTGGTGTTATGTTGAGATTGGTCTGTTTTTGCATACGAGAGGTTTACATAAGAAGGAGGAAACAATCATGTTTGAGGCTCATGATATGTCATTACTATGTACACAACTCTTAGTATTCATCTCTGACTACATAAATAGAGTTTTACATTCTATGGCACCTTTAAGGCATCAAAATCATGTCATCTGATATACTTATAAACTACATTTCCTCTTTCTAAAGCAGAATAACTTCTATCAAATCAGATTCAGAGAAAATAATCCCAAAATGCCAGAATATCATCCAGGTTTGTGAACGAGATGATTTTAAATGTACCTATAATTCTTATAGTGATGAGTACCAGTTAATAAATCACTGAAATACTTCATATTTATTAGAGATCCTTTAAAATCAAATGTATGATGAGTCTTCTGTATGGATGTCTATCTAAATGGTTCATTAGGTTTTCAATCAAAAACTGGCTGCCGAAAAAATCTGCTTTTTCTGAGATTAAAAAAACTCAATATAAGAACAATCAACTTCATCTGCTTCACAGGTCACTGACAGGCTGAGAGGATGTTTAAGAGTGACATCTTCACTGCCACAGCTATTCATGGATGATGTGTTGTGTTTTCTAGATGGGTTTCATTAAGAAAGCACTGAGGTCATCAGCCTGTCAATCAACTCTCATTGTGTCAATCATCTGGAGACAAAATGACAGAAACTCTTTCATCTAAAAGTGTTGTGAATCTCTGTATCTATACTGTAGCTCAACACAGACAATTCCTTTTTATTACACAGCTCTCTAAAATATTACTAATAACACACAGTAACGATGCTGCAAATTATTTTAAGTACAGGTTAATATTACACAAAATGAAATATAAAGATGTCTTTTAATAACGACATTATATTTACAAATGATCCAACCAAATAGTGTGTTTGTGACATTTGAACGTCTTGTCTTAAAACCGTGGAGGGTCTGCATTTGTTAAAAAAATGAGCAAATAAAATATTTCAAATCAATATTTAATATTCTTACCTTAGGTAAACAGGTGTGTAATAAGCAGGATAATATATAGGCAGCAGTTTGTTATTGCGAAAATAAACCCCTTCAGTGTGATACAACCTGTTGCCTTGCACTTAGTTATTTAATGGCCCGGATGATTAATTTGATGATATTTGGCCAAAGTTTATGCAGGAAATAATTGATTTGACAGATTCATGTGCATATTTATGTAATTTCTTCATATTTTTTCTATGTAAACTGTGTTTGTCTTTTTGAACCCAACCAACCACATGACTTCATACTTGTGTGTTGTGAGAAAGTCATGGGTCCTGAGACATTAAATTGCATATTTTGATGAATATTAATATTGCAGTGTGTCTGTAACAGGAGCTCATGTGAGTTTTGATGTGTCTTTTCTAGATGATCACACATTGATAATGCATTTGTATGTTCATAGGTTTGTGTACAGTATATACAAACAGAGAGGGAGATGAATCATGTTTCTCTCATTGTTACTCAACACACAAATAAATACATTATTATTCAACTGTGAAGTTTATCATTCAGTTCAGTGAATCAGTTGAGATCGCTTTCGTGATGAATCAGTTAAAATCATTTATTTGACTAATCAGTTATATGATGTATTTGAGACCATTTGGGATCAGTTTTATGATGAATCTGTTGAGATGAATCAGTTGAGTTCAGTCCTGTGATGAATCATTTGTGATGAATCAGTTGAGATTAGTTGTGTGATGAATCAATTGAGATCAGTTGTGATGAATTATTTGTGTGCTGAATCCGTTCAGTCAGCTCAGGGAATTCCCGGAGACGTGTGGTCGCTGTGCTGTGGTAAATCCCTCGGCTCTTTTATTCTTTCAGATTATATTAATAGATGACAATTAAACTGAATGTGAAGCAGATTGTTGTCCACTTTCATGTGTTTCTAAGTAAAAATCTTATTCTCTCTTTCTTTGATCTGGCTCTTTGTCTCCTGCTGCTGCTGAAGGAAGTGAAGGTTTGTGTTGAAATGTTCTTATATTGTGTTTAATTGTGATGTCTGATGATGGAGGCATTTAGAGGAGCTTTAAACCTGAAACATGTAAATCTGTTCAGTTCAATAACATGTGAATCCAAACTCTTCTTGATTCATGTAATTCATAAAATATTCTGCCCTTCCCCACAGCTCTCAAATCTCTTTTCAGGACAGGTTTAATATCATTGATACTGTATATTTGCTCTGCTTGTAATATGTTGTGATAATCTGTATGGGATCATTCACTTGACTCGCTCATTGTGTTTGATGTGTATTATTTCACATGTGTGTGTTTATTGTGTGTCTTTGTGTTTCTCATCAGGACGATCACATCCGGACACTGGAAAGTCCACAGGGCTCTGATGAAAGTGAGTATCATCAAAGTTTCTCTTTTCATTTATTAAGTCATCCATAAAACGATCATCCTTTTCCAAATATCCCTACAGGTGATTTTAAAATGTTTGTACGCAAGAAACGCTGTTAGACAGACAAACATGTTTGGTGTCAGATAAATGGAAATGTAGATGTGCTTTAAGTCTCTCTGACATGTTTTCTTATAAATTAGCTTTTTTAATAATTGATTCTGACTGGTATTTGTGAATGAGGTCTGGATTAAGTGGATTTGAAGTGAAAGTATTTGATGAACGTATAATGCGTGAAATGATCACATTATTAAAGGAGGTGGCGTTTAAAGGCTTTTGCATCTGAGCTCATTAAATCTTTCCACTGCTTCATCATTTCACACAAATACAATCTTTACATGTGAAATGGATTCATTCTGCCACGTGATTTACTGCTCGTTCAGATTCTTTAAGCTTCAGTTGTGAAACTTTAATCAAACAACATTATTTAGACATAACAGCAGATAATCTTTCGATGGAAAACACATTTATTATATTTGAATGAAAGATTATGTATACAAATGTTTTTTTTCTATATAAAAATCATCTGGATTGAGAATGTACATTTGGATTTAATGTGATTCAGATGATTTGCATTTAGCTGATCTATAAAGTCACCGTGATTCAGATGAATATTTCATCCTTATACTGACTTCTTTAAAGCTCCATTATTAAAGACTTGATCTGTTTCAGAAATCTCATCTGATGTGAGGGGCTGAATATGCCATATAAATGAAATAAAAAGAAAGACTTTTGATTGACAGCACAGATTAAAAAAGGATCTCATTTAGAAGATTCATGCAGTTAGTAGCTGAATGAACTGAATTGAAGGTTTATTGTCAGATCACAAAGTGTGACCTCAGAGTCTTTCAACATTGTCTGGGTTTATTATAAATGTATGTACAGTTGTTGTTTTTCTATGTGTGATGTGAATGTTTCACATAGCTGAAGTGTAAACCATAATCTTGGAAACCTTACAATTATATCGATCACATCTTTTCATCGTTGTAGTCTTAAGGATCTCTTGTGCTCCTTTGAGAATCAGAATGAGATAAAAATGTTTGATTCACACACCATGATGACACTTTAAAGGGTTTTCTTTGAGGCTGTAAGGGCCGTTATTACAGAAATTGATGAAGCTTGTGAGTACGCTATAAATCATCATGCAGAAACTGCACATTCCTCATGTTTCTATGGAAACACCTCCAGCACAGCCCGGAGCACAGAAAGACGCTTTCATCCTACTTATGATCACACAGACATAAAAAAAACATCACAGTGTTTTACTGCAGTAAACCTACAGGAGAGGTCAGGAGACTGCAGGATGTCATAGTTATTATTCACCTGCTGGAGTGACTGAGAGATGCTTAAACATGATGAGGATTGGTTGAGAAATGTTCCACAGCAGATGTTGATTATTTTTCAATAAACGCACACCTGGTCTTTTAAATGTCTTAAAATAACAACCAGTGCAATGTCTGTGGTAAGTGTGGTATAAGAGCAATAATTTACTCAAGTCGTTTGAATTATTTAAAAATAATGCACACCCACACCGCTTCGCACCGCATCACCACCTTGGGTGTGCATTATTTTCGAGTAATTCAATGGACGTCATCAATTATTTCTTACATATTCCAGTTGTATAGACAAACATAGTAACTTTAGGTAATGCTCTCTATAAACTTTAAACACACATACTATAGTCTTACCATGGTACTGTACAGTTATGGTAATATCAAGACATGTCAATATATAATTAAGCTTAGTTATTGCTCAATTATTCACACAATGTAATGTAATGTTATTATACCAAGATAGTTTTGGTTAGGGGTAGAAGCAGGAGAAATGAGACGATTCTGTGCCGCAGTGTCATTTTTTTATATTTATGTGGAAATATGTTTTTCATCTGGAGATGAATTTGTTTGTTTGTGCCGTTGTTGCATTGAAACAGATGGTACATTTTTCAGTCAAATGTTGATTCTCATGCAGAAGTTTATTCTTCTTTCACTGTATTGAATTATTCAAGTTTAGACAGATGAAAATGATTTCTGGTTTTTATAAAAGTGCCTGATGAGATTGCAGTGTTGGGTGTTAGTGCTGCATCTAGACGAGGATGTTTTAAAAACACTGAGACAACCTTTTTTGATGGCATTAATGTTTTACATTGTCACATCATTTTCATGACAATGAAGCCCCCCTATTTTCTGTACTGTAATGCTCAATGAAAGACTATGGTTTAGATTAGATTAATCTAGGACTTAGTTATATTAGGACTACATTTATGTAGTTTTTACAAACATACCTTACAAAAAACAGTACTGGTGTCCATCTTGAGAAAAAACAATGATACTGATGTATGTTAAGATGTGTCAGTGCAAGGTGTTTTTAAACAAAGGCAACTCAAACATGTTGCAACTAAGATAACCACCAGAAAACCACCCCTATATATGATTGTAATGACATTTGAAATTCATATTGTACATTTTTAAAGCACAATTCTTGGCAACACAAGCACAATTGTTGTAGCAATTTTTGATGTGTCTGTTCTGTGCATGAAAATATGAGATTTATGGGTAATCATTATCAAAAACATCCTTTCATTACCTTTTCATTCCCTCATTGACATGATTCAGTGTTTTTACAGGTGTGGACGACACTAAAGATCCGTGTGAGAAGGTCAGGTGTAGTCGTCATAAAGTGTGCGTGGCTCAGGGATACCAGCGAGCGATGTGCATGAACCGCAAGAAACTGGAGCACAAGTGAGCTTCACATTACATCACATTCAGATGTTCAGCATTGATGAAAGACATTTACAGACGTGTAAAAGATTACAGCTTAAAATAAATAGCTTTATTTTTTGAAATATCAAGCTAGCACATTGTTCATTATTTCTGTATGTATAGTGTGCATGCAAATTCTCTGTATGAATGTCTATTATTGACAACATTTGACAAAATGTGCTAACAGAGACGCACACACTATATGATAGTGTATCACACAATGCATTTCAGGGATGAATGTTACATCAGCTTTGATGTCTTACATCCATTTTTAGACTTACTTTCTCAGACAGACAAACATTTGGACACTTATAGTTTATTTTACACTAGAAATTATTTAGAAATGTGAATTATTTGTTGACTGATATTGAAGGTGCTTTAAGTCTCTTAGTCACAGATATTGACATGTACTGTAATGTGCCATCGTCACATACTGACCCATGTCTATTAGTGGATTTTGATGTGTTTGCTGTAGAATCAAACAGTCTGGATTGAAGCTTCATGCAAACAACTGTAAACTCTGCCCAGAGGCGTCTGCTGGACCTGTCTGTGGATCAGATGGACACAGTTATGTGTCACAGGTACACACACATTTAACTACTTTATTTAAGTCCACAATTCATAATACATATACATAAGGACATAAATGTTACAGATACAAAACATGGCTGAGGCCAGATCCCCCAGTATGAATCTATTGACAATTTAGACAGCAGATTTATGGATACACACAACACCTTCTTCTCCATATATGGCGACTTCCAATGATGGAGGATATTGAACAATATTTAGCCATTTGCTTTGCCCTTGCTTTTGTAAAGCCAACTATCCTGAACCCCCTAATGACAAGCCTGTGCACATGCCCCAGGCTGCCAAAAATGAATACCAAGTATTGACCTTTATAGCCAAGGCCAGTTAATCGCTGTACAAGAGGTTGATATTTTACTAACTTTGTTAAGTAAGCCTCCTCTAGACATGAATCAAAACAGCAGCCTACTTCCAGGATGAACACATCCTCTTTGTGCTCATCAATGATTATAATATCAGGCCTGGTGGCGTTTAAATCAGAGAACACAGACACTGTAGGACACTTAGAAAACATTTGTGAGTTAACAAAACCATTTACATGTATTGACACATTTGAAGAAAATAATACTGATAAATTCTCAGATAAAATGTCCACTATCCTATCATGCCTGGAAACGTAAAGACTTTTTACTGTAATAGTGACACCCATTTAATATGTGTGACATAGATTCTATTACTTGTTCTTGCCCATGATGTATACACCATGATGGATGGGAACGAGGATACCAAATTGACAGATTTAGCCTTGTTGGATAGACCTGAAGTCTCGCCTTAACTGTAAAGATCAATATATCTTCATCAATAGATGAGTTATGGAAGATTGTGTGTGAAATGGAGTGATCTGCAGAAGGGATACATGCGAGCTTTCCTTGGATTTTAAGTCCTCTCCAATGTCTCTGACGTTGCTGATGTTTAATTAACAGCAGAGACGCGCGAGTATTTCCAAGAGGAACTGGATGGTACATATCATCTTGCAGTAATGTTGCCGTCACAGTTATGTTTTTATCCTTAATCATTACTTCATGAGGTACAGCATGTCTAGTATCAACTCCAGACCACTGCAGGTCAACACCAGTCCAATTGCAAAGATCGTTGAGATCCGGCCAGTCCGATCTAACCCCGAAACCGGCGGCACGAGTGTCAAGTTTACCGTTCGCTTTCTTACGAAATCCTAGAAAGCTAGGATCCGTCTGTGGATCAGATGGACACAGTTATGTGTCACAGGTACACACACACACACACACAATGAGACACACACACACTCGCGCACGCACACAACGCTGCTGCTGCTGCTGCAGTAAGAACATAAAGACTCAAGCTAAAAGCAGATCAAATATTTATAGGGGTGACTGCAGGAAACAACCATTGCTCATTCAGAGAGAGAGAGAGAGAGAGAGAGAGAGAGAGAGAGAGAGAGAGAGAGAGAGAGAGAGAGAGAGAGAGAGAGAGAGAGAGAGACGCCGGTCACATAAAGAAGCCTGAGTCATTCATCAGCTGTTAAAATAGATTTAATTCATCAAAACATAAAGGAATCAAGTATAATCTTTGTGAATATAACCATTTACATAATGTACTTTTACATATAGTTTTTTTTTGTAATTGAAGTCTTTATTTATTTTCAACATTTTTAACAAACAAAAAAACCCCATAAAAAAGACAGCTTTAAAACACGATTAATTCACATTTACATTTTTGGCCAGTTATCAATAATCATTACAGACAAACATAACAAAAGATACAATAAAATCAAATTATAAAGTGCCTATATATGTGACCCCACAAAATAATAGACTTAATCAAAAGAATCCATCAATCTCAGTCAAAAATTCGTCCCCCAGATTTGTCAAATCCCTCCGTATCATCATTATTCCTGGCTAAGAATTTTTCATCTGACACAATTTTCAGCATATTTTTTCCACCTGTTAAACTCGGGAGGAGATGTATCCTTCCACACACTGAGAATCACTCGGGCAGCTGTAATCACTCCCACTTTTATAACCACAAAATCATATTTCAAAACTCTTGGTGACACAGACTGATCCCCTAATAAGCACAATCTTGGTGACATGGGTATTGTCAAACCAATCTTTTACATATAG
The DNA here is from genome assembly GCF_027580225.2 of Misgurnus anguillicaudatus. NCBI lineage: Eukaryota > Metazoa > Chordata > Actinopteri > Cypriniformes > Cobitidae > Misgurnus > Misgurnus anguillicaudatus. The sequence goes on along the minus strand of NC_073340.2, from coordinate 37,383,418 downwards.
TTTTGAGATGAGGCATTGAAGCCTAACCAACTGTTTAAAACCAGAACCAATCAGGTTAAAGTAATATAAGACCCACAGGAAGAATATCCTGATTGAATTAAGGGACCAAAGAGCACGAATAACAATATAATAAAAAGTTACAGGTGCAAACTAGCCTGAAAGAGCTGGATGTGAGAGTTGCAGACTTGCTCAGCTTTATGTCTTACATTAAAGTCTAATTTATCTTCTGAAAATTAAACAAACTGCTTAAGCTTTATTCTTAAATAACCACAACACTATCTGCAGTCACACACACACACAAACACACACACACACGATTAAGTGGTATTCATTTATCATTTAAACATTTGTTTTGCATTATAATGTTTCTGTTATTTAACTCTGAACTGAGCTCTGCATCTGCTCAGAAATGATTGGTTTCTATAGCAACACACATAATACTCATTAAAATACATTTGTAAGCTACTTTGTATAAAAACATCTAGACGTAGGCTAAACGTGAATTAGTCTTTCAGATGGATATATTATTGAGTTGTGAAGTGCTGATGCAGATGAAGGTCAGGTGGGTGAAGTTTCTAATGTTGTAAAAGACCTCATCTGTGCTGTGCTCACTTTAACTTTCACACACACACTGAAATAAGCAAATCTTATTGCAAAATGTAGTTTTTGTGCAGCATTATTGACGATGAATTTTAATTTCTGTTCATATCTCTGTGTCTCTGTTCAGTGTAAACTGGATCAGCAGGCGTGTTTGTCAGGTAAAGGTGTGTCTGTACTGTGTTCTGGTCCGTGCCCGTGTATCAGTGACAAGATTAAGACAAAATCAGACACTTCATCTCAACCCAAACCAGGTGAGTCTCTGTCTATAGAGTTAAATGCATGTAGTGTATATCAGTCAGTATATGTGTATGTGATGTTTCACTATTAGTCTGACATTTAATATATGGAACTGCCGGAAGATTGAATGTTAAAGAAACTATTGTGGTCGTTCAGAGCTCTTTCTGCCTTGTGTTGATTTTCATAATTTTTAGAGGTTCAAGTTGCTTAAAATAAACCAGCCATACAACTGAGAAATAAGATGTTTATAAAGTAAAGATAGTTCATGTGTTGAGTATGTAATGTGTTTGTTTAGATGCGTGCACCGGTCAGGATTTGGCCGATCTGGGTGACAGACTCAGAGATTGGTTTCAACTTCTTCATGCAAACTCTAAACAGATGATTACTGTCAGTCGAGGTGAACAAACACACATTCACATTCAGACACGTGATGTAAAGATCTCTTCTCTGCTTCAGATATAATTACACTTTAATCTGTCTTCTGTTCCACAGACAACACCAAAAACTTTGACCACAAATAAGTTTTTATCTTGTAATTAACACTGAAGATAGAGTAAATGATCTTAGATCAGCTAGCTGTTGTCTCCTCTGATGCAGGGTTTGATGCGAGTCTCGTGGCGGGCTGTAAGGACTCCATCGGCTGGATGTTCTCAAAACTGGACACCAGTAATGATCTGTTCCTGGATCAGTCAGAGCTGGCCGCTATAAACCTGGAGAAATATGAAGTGTGCATTAGAGCGTTCTTTAACTCCTGTGACTCGTTCAGAGATGGACGAGTGTCTACGGCCGAGTGGTGTCTGTGTTTCTGGAGAGAAAGTGAGTCGCACATCTTTGTATTTACAACATTTAACAGTTAAATAAGTGATCTCAATGCCTGATTTTTATTAATTGATAACTCAGTTGAACTCATCACAGTTCCATTATTACACTAAGTTATTTTTAAGGTAACAATTTAGTTCAAAGTTTATTTGAAATGATTACACATTATTTAGACATTTTAATTACTATAAGCAACTTTGTAACTTCTTGTCAACTAACCCTAACCCCTAACACTAAGGAGAGTTAGTTAACATGTAGTTTCATAGTAACTTATAGTTAGTAGAATGACTTAAGTGGCCTATCAACTATAAAGTAACCATTTCAAAACAGATCAAAGAAACTGTGCATTTGTTTCCAATGTATGAAATGATCAGTAAGGAAACTAAAACATGTTCCTGTAAGTTTATAGTAATTGCAGTAAAAAAATGACATAACATAAATTGATAAGAAGTGAAATAATCTGTGCTTTGTTTGTGTCGATAATCATTTATCTGTTTGTGTTCAGAGCCTTCATGTTTGGCTGAAATTGAGAGGATTCAGATACATGGAGCATATAAGATGAAACCAGGTGAACGCGCGCACACACGCACACGCACGCACGCGCACGCACACACGCACACACACACACACACGCACACACACGCACGCACGCACACACACAAGGTCACAAAAACACTGGTATTCCTATCTTTGTGGTCCCCACAATGTGATAATTACCAGGTACACACACACACACACACACACACACACACACACACACACACGCACACGCACACACACACACACACACAGAGAGGTAATTATTTGAGTTGATACTATATAACAGTAGCTGATGGATAACATTGATGATTTTATCAACTACACAGTGTTCAAGCCTCTGTGTTTGTGTGTGTGTGTGTGTGTGTGTGCGTGTGTGCGTGCATGTGTACAGGTATGTTTATCCCGAGCTGTGATGAAGATGGTTACTATAGGAAACTTCAGTGTGACCACAGTCGGGGTGAATGCTGGTGTGTGGACCCACATGGTACTGAAGCCATCGGGTCACGGATCCACGGAAACCCAGACTGTGATGAGCAGCAATATATTGGTTTAACAGATTTTACTATTCAGCAGTGACACTCACTCAGCTAAACATGCTAACTTTAACATAATGTTGACATGAACGACGGTTACTGCAGGCGTACAAGCAGGAGTCTTTTTCTGCCCAGATTAAAAATACTGATGATGCCTGACCTCAAAATCTGCAGAGAGACATCAAATGTACACAATATGAGTTTGCTGGACGGTGTGATTATGTGAATATATGTTCAATTGTTCCAATGAATTGAGTCCTAGTGATGTCATCATGACCTAATTAATATTAATGAGATAGAAACAAATGGCTTGTCATAATATAACAGTCCATCTGAAATAAAACTCAGAGCAAATCATAATAAAATGAAAATAGGTTAAAAGCCCTTTAACATCACACCAGAAGAAAGAAAACGTCGTCTAGCAAAGTCAACATTACCTAAAATAATTTAGGAAATAAAGTTGTTGAAGACCTGAATGAAGTGTCTCTGTGTTGTAGATGAGCTGATGAGCTCTGGAGATTTCAGCAGTGGTGTCGGATGGGAGGATGAAGAGGAGAAAGAGATAGAGGAGAATGAAGAGGAAGAGGAGGCAGAAGAAAGTGATGATGGTGGATACATTTGGTAAAACAATCATCATCATCTTCTGATGAAGCCTACAGCCGCATCACTGCTTTTCTTCAATCTGAATCAAATTTCAGTACTTTAATTTCATGACTAGTGTCTGTATTAGAGCTCCACAGTGCCCTCCAGTGGCCCGGATCACTCATTCGCTTTTATCTGCAGGAGTTTTCAACCCAAAGGGATGGACTAGATTTGTCTGTGTTAAAGTCCACTGATGCAGGCACAGACGGATGTATCATTAACAGGGTATTAAGTTTTATGCAAGATGATTTATGCAAAAGGACTTTCACTTCTGAAGAGCAGATGAAACATTTACTGTACATGCTTTGCCTATTCAATGTTATGGTTTGGACACGGTTCAGTATAAAGATACACAGAAATTAGTGTCACGCTATAACAGCACGAGTGTGAACGGGACATTACTTTTACACAACAGCTCCAGAAACAAGATGTGAGGGATAATCTGTGAATAGCAACTTAATATCGTAAAGGCTGAATAATAATAATGAGTAACGGGCATTCAAGGCCCAATATGGCCAGTTATGATGTTTATTAAATGTAGCAAACACAGACGAGTGTTTCAAACTGTGAAACCTTTTAGAAATGTTATCAACTATCTGCATGTACAGCAGACGCAACTGTTGTGTAATTTATCATGAAATAGACGAGACAAGCTGTTCAAATGTGATGATCTTACACCTTTTCTTTCAGAATTCTGGAGTGATTTCGGTTTCTTGAATGTACAACTTGATGTGTTTAACACAAATGTGCATTTTCTGAACATTTGTTTCAGTTTGTGGTTGTATTTCTAACAAAAAGTGAAATGCTATGATTTATTGATTGTTTAAATGTTCTTTGTTATCTGAATAGATTTGATTTGTTTTAGTATTGCATGATAGTCCACAACAGAAAGCTTTTCTTCGTAAGGAATAATTGACGACGGGCCATTGAATTATTAGAAAATAATGCACACCAAGGTGGTAATGCAGGTGTGCATTATTTTCAAATAATTCAAGGGACCGGAGTCTATTATTCTGCTTATACCACGGTTACATTGCTCTGGTGCCTATTTTTAAGACATTTGACAAGTTAGGTGTGCGGTTTGCAGAAAAATAATCAACACCCATAGAACATTTCTCAGCCAATCAGAATGCAGCATTCAACAGAGCCGTGGTATAATATAAAATAAATGACAGTGAAACAATCTTTCAGATGTCTCAGAATAGATTCACATTGTTGGCAACATCAGCTCTTGTAGAGCAAAATCTGTTCACTAAATATGTTAAAGAGACAGTAAGTAGGATTTTAAGTGTTTAATTCATCAAAATCAATATCATTGGTGCCAATGATCTGACTTTTCTTTGTAAGCTTAGAATTTCTTCTCTTTACTTCCATTGAACGGGTAAGTCCAAGAAGGCTTGTCATTCCACCATATTGAAAACTATAATAGCAGAGAGGGACAAAAAGCACTAGCTTATCGCAACGCTTTTTCGTTCAGAACACGTGAACCAGCTGAAACAAACAAGGAGATCAGTGAGTTCATAACGGCTACCGTAGTTGCAACACGCATTTGGAAAAGCGAGGCGCTAGAGAGCACTATTCCTTTGAATGCAAAATACAATGATGAGGGTAAATCCTACTTACTGTACCTTTAAATAAAATACAAACAACATTTAAACCCATTTTTGAATACATACTGTGTGTTTGTGTATTAATAATGTATCATCATTAAATCAGAAACCCAGTTTAGATTCAAATATTAGTTCAAATCTGCATATTGGTGCACTATGCATTGTATAGTATTATTTTTTTATAGCTAGAAAGTAAAATTAAACACAACAGTAATGTTAAAAAGTATTGTTGCATGATGCATACTTATGCTGTTTAAGTTGGCAGTAGTGAATATATTTGGCATTATTCAGTAAGATAATGTATTGTACACGAGTGAGGAAAGAGATGTTATAAATCACAGCTAATATTACTTTTGGTCTATTTATCACATTGGAAATGAAACTGTGTGCATTGCATTGTGGGATACAGTAGTTAATGCAGCAGTGTGGTCATTTGCCACTGAAGTCATGCATTTGTCTTCAACAGCTCCATAAAGATTTACAATTGTGCTGCTGACATTCTGGCTTGCAGATAAAGCAGTTGAGTTTACCCTTCACATTTTGAGGTTTAAATCACATTGATGAGCTGCTTCTTTCTGTTTATTTTATTCATCAGATTTAATAAATAAAATCCGATTGAAATATAGATAGATGACTGACAATGGAAACAGACAGAAAGAGAATAGTAACGACTTCAGTTTCACAAGACTATATAGCACTGGCTTATATGGGTTTACAGATTTCTCTCGTTTTCTTTGCAAACTTTATTTAACCAGGAGAAATCATATTGAGACTATAGTCTCTTTTTCTTTTTAGCCAACAAGAATGAAATAGTCACGACATCTTAATTGGTTTCGTAATTTAATTGGTTGTTAAATATCACAGCTGATTGGTCCAAAAGGTTCACATTACAAACTGAGTGTCACAGGCTTAATCTGTGGATTATAAAATAAGTTTGTTTTTTTCTTTTCTGTTTGAGATCATTTTATTTTGGATTCTTGCACTGCTGCAACAGAAAACTGTGACTTCTTTAAAAGAAAAGAAAGAAACACCATGTCAGCTTCATTCATGGTGATAATAAAGTCTAATTAAATAAAGTAAGAGGTTTAAAATTCATTTCATCTAAAAATCTAAGAACTGTTTTGGATTCACTTGATTAAAAACTTTTTCAAAAGTATCAACAGAATAAAAAAGGTTTCTCACAGTGACAGAGTTAATACAATCTAGTCGAATATGTTTAATAGACAATGAATTCTGACAAGATGAACATTTTGTTTAAGATAAACATGTTGGAGGATTTTCTCCTGAGAACAAAAACTGATGTGTAATTTTTGAATGTCCTATTCTGCATCTTGTATATCGTATTTTCCTGACTATAAGTCGCTCCGAATTATAAGTCGCATCAGTCAAAAATGCGTTTTGAAGACGAAAAAACATAAATAAGTCGTACAGGACTATACGTCGCATTTAAGCTGAATAGGCTATATTTACATGACATGAATCATTCCGCATCACTGAATCCATTGACTTACATAAATAGAAAAGCAGCATAGAGCGAACTCTCGTGGCTGTAGACGGTATTGCTTTGTCTTGGTTCATATGAAATAATTTTGACGTATAAGTCGCACCTGACTAGAAGTACCAGGACCCACCAAACTATGAAAAAAGTTTGACTTATAGTCAAGAAAATATGGTAGATTACTTGATCCCAACGATTCTCAAAACAGAAATGATGCTTTTCCCAACATCAGGATTTATTATTTAAACATTGATCTCATTCTGATTGCCATTTATTTCTGATGAATTCATTTATTGTTTGTTTTAAGTCTGAAACTGGACTAGATTGAGATATAAATATCATGGCATGTGCACATTCCTCAAAATCTTTATAGATGTTTTCACATGGCAGATACCTGTACATTTAATTCAAGGCTATAAACAATACAACACATTTATACTTCATTTGTACACAATATTTACACATCTGGAAAAATCTGTTGTATATTACAATGACATGAACGCATGTGTGTGCTGTAGGTGATCTCTCATCAGACTCTCGTCTGATCATCAAAAACATCTACAGCACAAAAACATCTCTATGATGATGACAATCACTAAACATCTGATCATATGAACATTATCTACAACTGATAACTGATATTGTACCAAGTAAATTACAACACACACTGACTATTTCAGCATGTTAGGATTGGATTTAAAAACACTCATGAGTTTGTCAGATAATATAATGAAAAGCGTCCATTATTCCTACAGTATGAAGATTAATAATGCTGAAGTAATGATATTCAACTATGGATTATGTTTTTAGCATTTAAAAATAACCCGTCAAATTATGTCATCTCTTAACCAACATGCACTTTTAAATGCTGAATATTTTAACCATTGGTCAAAGTAAAATGACTTGAATTAACTTTATAGGAGATCATTTCAGTATATTAATGTGGAATATCCATCCAAATATGCAAGAAAGAGTTAACAAAAGAACTGACTGATGGGTAAAATCAATTAATTGCTTTATATGAGCTGATAATCACCAAGAGCAGAAATGAAATCAGGGCAGATGTCTAAAGAAAATCAGTCAATGTACTGTGAAAGCCATCTGAAACCTTCTCCATAACCCTGTTTCTTCAGCACGCTGCACATGAAGACCTCCAGCGGCCGTACGTTCAACTCCTTCAAAGAGACGTTACCCTGAAAACACAGCATTTATAACATCAATGCCGGGACACTGTAGTCTAGAAGTAGATATTAGTAATTGATTTGGCGTGTGATTGGCTGGTTCTGACCTTCCCTGTGGTTTGTCCATCCAGACAGAAAATCTCTCGTAGACTCGTCTCACTCACAGCTTCTGGTCGGTCGATCTTGTTTCCCAACACCAGGACCGGCACACTTGAGATCGTCTCATCTGAGAGTAAAGCCTACAAACACACAGACAGTCACTTTAGTTTAAAACACTCGCCACAGGCACGTCTAGAACCAAGAGATCGGAGACTTACGTCAAGCTCCACCTTTGATTCTGCGAGGCGCTCGTGATCGGCACAATCGACGAGAAAGACGATGCCGTTGACGGCAGGTAGATAATTCTTCCACACCCTCCGTGCTGGAGCCCAGAGAGATCAGTTCAAGTTTACCCAAAATTAACCAGGAACATCTTTAGACAGTACTTTTATTGATTGTGGTCACTAATAACTGGATTTAAAAGCAGTGTCAAGATTCAACAAATAAAACAAGAGCATTAGGTTTGAGGATGTGACACTTATGTTAGTGTTAAACGTTATTTACCTAAAAACAAACTACAATGCATTAATAATAACTGATAGAGATTACTGACCTTGTACATGACCACCCAGATCAAATGTAGTGAAGGTCATTCCAGCAATGGTCAACTCCTCTGATGCTAATAAAATAAACAGCTTCAACTTTCATTCAAATTATTATTTGTACAGTTCTAATACCTCTAATAAAAAATAATATTTATTATAATAATAATAATCTCGTACTAGGATGTAAAGTAGGCACATGTTGTCCTAATCGATCATCTTTCAGCATGTGCAGTAGAGTCGTTTTTCCAGCGTTGTCTAAACCAAGAAACACCAGCTTACCGGACTTCTTATACAAACCTGCCAATAAAACACAAAATTACAGCAACACAATATTTCAGTATTGTCAGTCAGTTTAGCATATTTACTTGACTTTAGGAAACGTTCAAATATATAATAAATACATTAATAGATTAACATTTGAACACATCTTCAGATTTTGTGTTATTTCAGAATAACATAGAGGTCAAAAGAATAACTACTTACAGAAAATATTCAACAAATCAAAATTATCTCAATCAAAAGCTTAATTGTAGTCACAGTTTGAGTTCACTTCAAATCATTGCAAAAATGTGTCTTGCCTACTGAAAAATCCAGCTAAGACCAGCATAAGCTGGTAGCTGGTTTATGCTGGTCCTCCCAGTCTGGCAAAGCTGGTGGATCAGCTTAACATTTGACTAAAACACAGCTTGCTACACCAGCAAGACCAGCTCACTTTCTTATGCTGGTCTTAGCTGGATTGTTCAGTACGGTTAACTTTTGACTGGTAGTGTAAACCATGTTTAATTTAAACTCACCTAAAAACTGCAGGATTCCACTAAAGCCTCTGTAGATCCAGTCAAATATAAATGACATTGTAGATGTGTTTCCTATAAAATAATGTTTAGATTATGAATGTTGATGAGATGTAAGCAACAGTTTACTCAGATCTGAAGAATCTGTCATCACTGATCAATCTCATGTCTTTACAATTTAATGATGTGCAATTTCTATAACATAAAGTACTAAATGTGATGATACAATATTGTAATTATGCATTACTAAGATATAAATGTATATATCTGTGTACTAACACTTTACCACCTGATCCCATCACTCTATGGTATGGTAACACAACAGTTGAAGATGTCAGGACAATAAAGAGGACATGTCACAAGACTTTTTAAGATGTCAAATAAATCTTTGGCGTCCCTAGGGTACATATAGCTGAAAATATCATAGAGATAATTTATTATAACATGTTAAATTGCTTTGTAGGTGTGAGCAGCAAAAATGTACTGTTTTTGGGTGTGTCCTTTAAAATTCAAATGAGCTGATGAAATGCAAACACTGATCCCCATAATGGTGGTTTGTTGAAATTGAAACTCAATTGTGCTGTCAATTATTCTCTCTCTTTATCTCGGCACTAAATGTCAGTGCTATGGTTGGATAGTGCAGATTAATGGGTGGTATTATTATAATAAGATCCCCTTCTGACATCACAAGGGGAGACTAATTTCAATGAGCTATTTTTCCACATGCTTGCAGAGAATGGTTTACCAAAACTAGGTTACTGGGTTGATCTTTGTCCCATTTTCTAAGTTGATAGAAGCACTGGGGACACAATTATAGCACTAAACATGGAATTATCATGATATGTCACATTTAAGAGCAGCAGTCAGAACAACTATCAGTTATTGAAATTCTGGTTCTGGTCAGGTAGGTAAATCAAGATTTATGTCTTAAAATAAACACTGTTTAATTGAACTAAACAATAAGAAAACACACATATACCCCCCCCCCCCACACACACATATATATTTGTTTCATTATCAGCGCATCTCATTCTTTTCATGGCAAACTGATAACATGTTCAACCCACTACTCTACATATCACGTGTTTACATTAGTAGATTAACCAGTAGGGACACAAGCACTTACTAGTAAAGACCAGCTTAAAAGTGACAAGGTGGCTGTTGAGAAGTTTCACTGTTCTAGGCAGCTCGGTTAAACCCGTGCGCGCGCACAATTAATCCGGGCCTGAGTGAAGATCATCCGACCGCAGTGTAACAATCAGACTGTTTATCAGAGTTTGATTAAATCTCACCTTTATCAGAAGCGCGCGACGCGTATAACGGCCCGTCCGGATGAAGCTGTCAGTGATTTATAAAGCTGAAGTCATTAACGCTGCGGATAGAGAAGCGTCTCTAGTAACCCACAGAATCTCTCCCTGAGAGCACTTCCGCACATAGTCACCTGATCATTTACGCGACATTGATTGGCTCGAGACTTTTTGCAGAGCTGCGCAGACTGCTTGACTTATGACATCACAGCACACGCAAACTCAGTGGTTTGTTGTGAGTAAAATGAAAGATTCTTAATGAAGAAATTTCACACGGCTTGATGTGGGTGACGAAATAACTTTTTTTTTGGCGAAGTTTATTAATATGTTCGTTGGTTTACACGTGCAAGTTTATTGTGGTAAGTTTTGTTATGTGTTTACCTCCTAACGAGCCCAGCTGTTTGATCTCAGTATTTGTAAAAGTTTGTGTGCTGCACTGGCTGTAATAAAGGCCGTTTCTCAATCGGAAGGCTGCAGCCTCCGGAGGTCGCATTGGCAGGCTGCATACGTCATTAAGGCCGTCTTATTTCAGAATATTAACAATTATAAAGTTGACTATTATTCTTAGTAAATCGTAAATTGTTGTACTATGCTTATGACTTGTGAATGTAATGCTCAGTAAACTTAAATAAACTAGGCTTGATGGCGTATGCAGTCTGCGTGTGCGACCTCCGGAGGCTGCAGCCTTCAAAATGAGAAACGCCATAAGCTGAAGTCATAAAGTACATACAAGTTCCGGCCACCAGATGTCACTGCTTACTCGTTTCATCTGAATCTCATTTTGTGTTGCAAAAGGCATGAACAGGGTTTGCATCGATAAAGTTATTCTGTTGATGTTTTTGTATTGATTAAAATTATGCAAATATAAGAGCAAATCAGCAATTACACGGGTGTGTGGTTAAACACCTGCAGACTTTATTGATCTAGCGTCTAACTTTTTGTTTATACACTTTGAAATAAGATTTCAAACGGCATGCATACTTACTCAAAAAATAACCAATTTAGCAAATAATGCACATATATGTTGGCATTCTCACATCATGATAGGCTTCATGATAAGTGTTTTATATAAACTGCAGTGAATATTTGTTTTTTATCTGTTTTCATATTTAATAAACTTTTGTTCTAGGCTATTGTAGTTATAAGGCCTTTGCTGACATCACACAGACAGTAACTTCTGTATGTCTCGCATTGATGCTCTTACCCTAAAACTGTTTATTTACTCCTGCTGTAGATTGAGAGGCGGTTGCCATGGTGATGGATGCAAAAATCCACAGGAAATAACATTTAGACATTAACAATAATTACCTGTAAAACACCTGTAGAGTCCCCATGCATTTATACTAAAAAAGTTACTAAATGAACCTATTCTGTTATAATTAGATGTTCTTTTACCATACAGCTTCACATGTTTGTGGTGATAAAAAAAGATGCTTGAGGTAAACAACATTAGTAATAACAAACCAATTATGTGTATTTTCAAACATGCACATATTTTATTTCTTCTTTTTATACAATATTACAATATTGTATGTGTCATTCTAAACACCAAAACAGAAACTTCATTCATTCATTATTATGTATTTTTGTGTTTATTAGCAACTAATATGAGAGATGTCACAGAGGTGTGTCGCTGTCAGGTATTGATGGTCTCATTTGTGCTCTAATAAAACAACATGTTTCTGTTTCTTCTGCTGATCTTCTATGAGTGTTTGTAATAGAAACATGTATCAACTAGAAAGAGAAAAAGAACAAAACAGATTAAATTAAATTAAATGTTAGTTTGTAAATAAGCAGATGAAACTATAAACAAACTACAAACGAGGCGTATATGTAAAATATGACTTTATAATCCAACATCTGTTTATCATTAGGGAGTGAATATGACAGCTGTTACAGGTGCTGTTATGATGATGAAGATGTTTCTCATCTGAGCTGGGTATCGGCTCTGCATCGCCGTATGGATGTGCCTGAATAAATCATCAGAATTACATACAAATAATTGTCATTGTTTACATTTAATAGCTTGTTTCTCTCTCTTTCTGCAGTGAAACTAAAGGGCATATGGAGATCACAGTTTCATTCTGCATTTCTGAGAGTCTCTTACGTACCACAGATGAAGAAAGTTACAGATTAAGGATGACATGAAGGTGACAGAATTTGATTTAAGGGCTTTTGTAGCGTTTCATGAGCAAATTCAATTTTCACCCTTAATCTCAGTCATCATCATAAACTTTGCAAATCCAAATAGTACATTATGTTTAAAAGGGTTGTGAGATTCTCTGATGTATCAGTAGTGTTATTGAAAATGATCTCTCTCTCTCTCTCTCTCTGTCTGTCTCTCTCTCTCTGTGTGTTTTTCAGACTGTGGGCTGATGGAAAAACACTCACTGAATCTACGATGGCTTTGGCATCTGTACTAGAACAGAGGAACAGGCTTTCTGTGACACATGTGTTCAGGCTGCAGAATAAATTTGACAGAAAACTGTAACTTTGAAGAACCTTGAAATATTGCCTGAGCAAATTGACCTCATGTCTATAGACCTTGAACATTGCTGAAGCCTTATGGGATTGAAATCAACCCACAGATACAAACCCAGAGAAGCATGCGGTCCATATCTAATATCTGTTCTGTTCATCAGACAGCTGTAAAGCAGCGTGACGGTGAGGCTTCAGATCCAAACCCAAGTGAGTTGCCTTGAAACAACAAAGTGTGTGATGTGAACACTCCAACCTTTTTGTGAGCAAGGGCGACCACAATTGATAAAACAATCTGCAGGGCTACTTTTTGGATATAGTCTGCTCAAAACTTTTACTTGTTGATTTTATTTGATTTTACTTGTTGATATGTTGCGTAACACTTTTATAATAATGAAGACACTAAACTAATACATAAATTATATTTTTAATAACCCAGCACGTGTTCTGTCCAATATTTACCCATTATGGGTCAAAAATAACCCAGCCATTTTAAGAGTGTATAGTGTTTAACAATGTAATATTTGTATCTTGTGTCCTGGGTTTAGTGGTTAGGGCAGTGAATTATTTTGTATTGAATGAATAATAAATATATTTATCTGCCTTCTTCGGCTGCCATCTTAAATGCAGATCACACAGCAATGCAGTATGGGATTGCCTTTTCTATGAAGGAATGTATCTCAGAAAGTAATCATTTATATATTTTTATCATGATAATTAATGTACTTTCTTTCCAAATTTAGTGAGTACCGATCGAGTCATGTAATGCGATGATCAACAAATCCGATCTACAGACGATTGATCGGAGCAACCCTAATAAATATAATTGCTTTTGTTTACTTTTGTTCTACCACCTGTTTATCATTTTAACACTATCTCTTTTTGTAAATATGAATCCCACAGGCTCCTGAAAATTCCCAGAAGTCTGGCTCATTGTGTCCACAATAGAAGGAAACGCTTTACGGATCAACTGTCATGAAGGTTTGAGTTTATTTACTTAAAAGATCTGCGAGTGCGTTCACAACAGTGATGTCTGCTGATGTTTAGACAGGTGGCACTCACTGAGAATGTGAATGTGATGAAATCTTTATAAATGTGTACAGACCGGCCGCAGTCTGAGTGTTTGTCATCTTGATCTGTCATTTTGCTTCCTCTTGACACTCATATAAAAGAACATTTTCAATTAATTTGAAAATCTCAAATGGTCAGTCTAAGTGCAGCTTGTACTTTATCAGGATGTGAAATGCTACATAAAAAACTTTTTGATGTAACAGCGGACAGAATGACTATCATCAACAGTACTGTACAGAAGATTACTGAATAACTCTTACCAGCTGATTTCTCCAGGCAGCAGGAGTTTTCTTGGAGATGAGAGTTTTCCAGAAACTGTGAGTTTCTCTAACTGTTTTTATAGTGAAACCACAAACAATAATATAGATATTAAATACATGTTTACATTCTCTGCAGAAAATGTCCATGTCACGGCATTGTGTTTAAAGTCATTTCAGAGAAGTGTTTGTAAACTGTTTTAGTTACCTTAGCACAATTACATTTTAAATGAATCTGAGTAAAAATGAGTTAAATTCACCAATGCTACTATTATCTAATCATGTTAGTTCTTCTTAAATTTATAAATATAAAGTTATTATACTACAGCAACAGCACGCTGACAATAACTAACACTTTATTAAAAGAAAAGCTGATTTTGGCATAAACATTTTCAATGTAAATGCTTTCAAATCAAGACATTTAGACTTACAGTTTGAAAACAACACTAAATAAATGATAGGTGTCAATGAGACCCTTCTCATCATAAGCAAATGCTCGACTCGTCTGCACAATGGTTAGCATTTAAAAACCCAACAAAAAAACAGAAACTCTTTCAAATACTAATATAACAACATAAACATAAATAAGTTCCCCTCTTTTCTTATCCTAATTAAAAATGCATAAAATAACCCTTTGATATGTACTCTTATTATGCAAAGCATGCTGGGAACTGGAAAACACCGCCCAGTTTTAGCAATATTCAATACACAAATTATTATTGTAGTCCCAACTTAAATGAGTCATGTTCACATAGGTTGATTTAAAACACTTGATATGCATAGAAACCACTTAACTTTATTCATTAAAACCAGAACCGATATTGTAATGGATTAAATCGACAAATTTAATGATGTTAAATTTCATTAGGGTCAGAATCATTTTTTTCAGTGTAGAACCATATTTTGGCAGATTTTTTTACTGTCATTATTTCACGAATTTTCCTGCCCATTAAGCCTTAATAATTACTGGTAAACTAACTTGGCTCGCTTTCCTCGAAGGCAGCTTGAACCTGAGGCCGGTCTCGAACCCCGAGTTTAAGTAAAAGAACCGCACAGAGGGGAAAAATGAGCAGTGAAGGAGAAGATTGGGAAGAAGAGGAATGCTGGAAGAGGCATGGAGACTTAAATGCTTTTAATGATGATTGACACAGGACTGAATGTTTAGGTTCCTCCCAAACCTAAAGTGTACCTGTTAAACTATGGTTACTTAAGTCAAAGAGTTTATTTTCATTACGGTGCCGCTATCGTCATTCATTTGTACAGTAATGCTATGTGAGTGCAGATGTGCTGAGAGAGAGAGAGATACCCGGTACAAAAGTGGAAACTGCTCTTAAAGGTCAAAACACTCCTGAAAGCTATTTTGTAGCTATTATACACATTTTTCCATGACGTTCTAGAGACCCGGTTGTTGGGGACCTTTGATTTAGAGAGAGATGGGCAGTTTCCCACAAGTGGGTGTGGTTTCAGTGCCCAACAGAGGACACGCCCCCAGCATTTGAAAGCAGTGGAGCCTGTTTTTCCAAGATTTTGATAACTTAATTTATTTATTTAGCATTTTTTCATCATTCAAATTTGTCTGGGTGGTTAATATCACATTTTTTCTGTGGTGTCTCAAACTGATAACACATTTAATATATCTGACATGGACTTTAACCACCCATTAAGAACATCATCAAGGAAAGAAGACCATATCATTAATCAAATGTCAGCCCCTATCTTTCAATGAAACAGTAAGAGTAATTAACAGTTACTCTATTAACCTTGTTTTGAAATTCACCATCAAAGACAAATTGGTTTTCTGGCTTTCCGTCCGGTACTTTGTACATTCTGAACCAATCAAGTGTGGGCTCCAGATAGCCGGGCTTGAGTCTGCGGACATCATGGATATCTGTGAGAATGACAAAGCGCAGTCAAAATCAGGGGTCGAGCTAGAGGGGGGCCAGTGCCACCCCTGATTTAAGGTTGACCCCTCTGGCCACCCCAGATTAAATTAATATAAATCTATAAATTAGAGAAAATCATATTCGCGTGCCTGGGTGTTAGGTGGATTATTTATCATAACAAGTTCTGTAACATCTAGAGCAGTAAAATTTAACGCGTGAATCGGGTGAACAGGTCAATAAAATCAATGTTATTTTCAAAAAAGTCGACTCTGAATCGCTAAAATGATTCGTCATATGGATTGAATCTTCTGCCTGACTTTATTCATGTCACACTTTACAACACTTTGCAGCCTTGCCCACGGGAGAAACGAAAACTATGACCTGCCCACAGCTAGTTAGTGTGTAAACATCATATCATATGTTTTCAGTTTGTGTTGTTCACTACCAAAGTATGAAGATATATGAAGAATCTGTGGTTAAATTACTTTTTCAAGAAAGGATATACTAAACATTTGGCTGTGAAAGTGTATTTTTAACGGAAGGATTTACTAGACGTTTGGCAATGAAAGATGGTTCATTACCCACTTTATTTGGAACAACATGCGTCTCCTAACCACAACCTGTAAGTATGATTATAGCTACATAAATGCTTAAATTAGTGCAAATTGTTAGTTTCTATCGTCTTTTTTATTGCTTGGATTAATGATGAATGATGTCTTTGTTTAAACTCTTAATATACTGTCAGAGAGTCACATTAGCAAGCGGTTAACGCATGCTGCACTTACGGTTTAGCTATGACCCGGTTAGCTTACATAAATGCTTAAATGAGTGTAAAATGTTCGTTTCTATCATCGTTTTTATGTCTTGGATTAATGATGAATGATGTGTATTGATGTCGATAATGTCTTCAGTAAATCATGTTAGAACTAGGTCAATACATGTTGCACTATTGTTGGTCTGTGCCACTGATCTGTGGTCTGTGCAGAGACTCTGTCAGTTGACCAATCAGAGCAGAGCAGGCTACTGAAAGGTGGGGTTTAGGCAGACACGAATCGTTTGGGGATCTCAGAAATGGGGTAATTTAAAATTTATATTTTGAGAAAATCACAGTGTTTTTTGACTTTGCATGCATTTAAACCTGTTGTCCGGGACTTATAAACCGTGATAGGAGGGTCATTCTACAGAAAAGGTGGAATTCGGGTGATGGAAATTTGATTAATTGAACTTCTTTCAACATACCCAAAACTTCTTTAATAGCATCAATTAACTTGTGAATCTGCAAATTAAAATGTATTAAAAAGATAAAAATAGATTAAGCTCGCTGTTTTGTGGATTCATAGATTTGTGGGAGTACTTGGACTCACCTGAAAAGTCCGCTCCCCTTCTCACTCTCATAATGGGAGAGGGAGGGTGTTACTGCGCCGAGTCGAAGTACTCCCAAAAGTGCTATTACGCCATAAAATATAGTTCCTCTTTTAAATTCGCTTAGAAAAGCGCTACGTTTTATTTTGTACCACCAAACTTGCTCGTATAACTACTCGTCTTAAATAGGAAAAACGTTGATGTGTTTGGTCACTTCTAACTTTATCTCTAAATGGTACCATTGAATGAATGGGGCTAAGCTAAATGCTATCGAAGCGTCGCAGCGCGCTCCAGCGCTTACGTGCACGCACACAGATGATAGAGGGATGATTCAACAGTTCTTAGTTAAGATAATAACATATTTTAATATTGAAAATGAGTAGACTATTCCTTTAAGGGGTCTGCAAAAGCAAGGGACAATCATTTCCACCTTTTTTGTAGAATGACCCAGGACGCTTAAAATTGTCATCTTACTGGCTCTTTAAAAAAAGTATAATTTGCATTTAAAAGTGTTTAAATGACAGAAATGACATTAAAATGGTTGTGCCTAGAGAGTTGGGGTTATAACACGATAAGCTGGAGAAACCACCAGACTGAGCCTTAAGCAATGACAGTCGATTATGACAGACATATGATTATATTCTAGCGTTATCTCAAAGAAACATGAGGAAGAGAAACCTTAATCTGGCCTCGGGTTAACAAAAACTGTGAACTAAAACAAAAATGAATTTAAGTCATAGCTGTCAAATGATGATATGTGTCATAGTTCAACAAGTTCTCAGTCCAAATACCTTACGGTTTATTCATGTTTTTCTTTAAAGTATAGTGCTCATTTCATATTTCAATATTTGGTATTCACCATATGATCAATGTCTCAGATGTCTATAGGATCATTGTCTCCACAGCAGTTGGTGTCTCCATCCCTGTCTCCTGGATCTTCCCACGTCAAAGAAAGGCAAAACACGAGCCGTTCATTTATTTTAAAGTTTTGAATATATGATTGAAATGAATGCAGATATGCAGTGAGCTCTAATAATGTTCCCTCATTATTGCTTCCAGAATTGCTTTGAATTTCTTGGCTCTGTTGGCAGATTAAATGTGCATAAAATTTGACTTTAAGAGTTTGTTCATGCATGGACAGTTAGGCTCCTCATACGCCCTGGGTTTTATTTCCACACCAGTGCACTTGAATTTTGCATGCTTCACTTCTAAAAGACTGGATGAGTCTGCAGACCTGAGGGATCACCCCATAGTTCCAGATGTAGCCCTTATGATGATAGATTTCCTTTCTTTATGTCCTGCTTCAGTGGATAAGAGGATCTTTAGTGGCAATCTACGGAAAAGAAATGAATATGACTTGATCAGTTGATTAATCAGGTTTCTTTCATTGATTGATTGTGATGAAGTCGTAGCGGTTGAGAGCTCAGACCTCTGCAGATTACAGATGAACTCAATCATCCATAAGTGACCCAAAGTTCATACTGAAATCTGAAGTTTATCTACTCGCTGTTCAAAAATGAGCTGTGGTTTCTTCTGTAAATTAAATTGGATATTTTTCTCGGTTTTGCAAATTAATAAACCTAAAACTTTGTTAAATATGCCTGTCAAAATGCTTTATGATCTTCACAAACTTCACTCGATTACCTCTGATCATGCTGATCAAAGTTAAATGCAAAATATTAAATTAATAATATTTTTTTTTTGGTTGAGCCCATAAAATAATCAGAATATTAAATGTAAGCATTGGTAAGGTTGGAGCCCTTACACTTTTATTTTTATGTAGGATAAAGTAAATGTAAATGTAAAGTAAAGTATTACTTTAAATTAATTTAAATAAATAAAAAAAATGGATATGCAGCAGTGGCGTCCGGTGACATCTTTATCTCACAATGCGAAGCTCGTCACAACATTTATTTATCCCATCATGTGTCTGGCTCATCATTTATAATATGTGTTTGGCGTGTGCATCACGTGTCATGTCAAAATATGTGCCTGGTGCAGATGGGGTTCGAAGGGGTTTATGATAAAAGCGACACTCACATTTTCCAGATACTGACTTAAAAGCATAGTTCGACATAGATAAAAGCATATCATTTATTTGACTTCATTATCATTGAATTTCTTTATTCAGTTTGGATAATCAGAAAGGTGTAAAACAAAATAACACACTGTGTATCATCCTATTTTCTTTAATGTGTGTGCGTGCGTTTTACAGTGTTGATGGTATCAGATGATATTAGTGTTGATATATAACCTTTCCAGAATCTTACCTCCATTTTGGCATTTGTCCATCTAGGAACTTCAATAACAGCGTGAAAGATGTCCTGAAGAAATAAAAGATTTAATCTGTGTAAGTAAACACAATGTGGATAAAACACGTGTGAATATAGGCTTGTAAATGTCATGTAAAATATCTATTTTCCAAACCATTCTTATGAAGTGTGTATAAATAGCACAGTGTGAAAAGTCGTGCAATACATACACCAAATTCCAATTTTGCGTGCATATGTCATACGCCTTCACAGATTTAATGTTTAATATAAATCTCACACCCAGTGCCATTGCAAATTCACATCCACATACATCAACTGCAGTATATACATTTAGATGTTTTTTAATCTGCATACATGTGATTGTGTATAATAGAGCTGTGAATGGAATGAGATCATGAGTCACAGAGTTAATAATACTGTAATGATTTTTAAAAGGTAAGTGTGTTTGTCAAGTGAGCGAGTAACAATCACTCCACATGTGATCTTTATTGAATGATGCATCATTGCACTGCTTGAAATATTAATGACATTAAAGTTAATTCAACTATTTGTAATGGCAGGAAATTAAAATAATGAATCCATTTGTTATATTAACGTACATGCTACTCTTTAAACAGCATGTCTGTGTTTCAACAAGCTGTTCTGCATCACAATAAAAGAGTTATTATTATGTTTCAAATCCATCATGCTGAATCAGAACGTCAGAGATACTCGGAGGTATTTATATACTCATGTGTAGTGTAATGGATCTGCACGCTATGACTCACATAAAATGACTCAATGTTGATCTTCACAATAGTTCAGTCAGAGCCATGTGACACAGGACACAATTATTAAGAGCCACGTGGATTCAGAACCAAATGGGAGGTAATGAACCCAAAATAAAATAATATCTTTTATTTGTTTATGTGCTTCAGTCTGAATCTCTCTGGACAGAAGATCTGTATGCTTTTAGTTTCAGTATTTTAGCTCAAGTTTCTTCTTTTTTAGTTATTATTCAACACATTCTTTGTGACCACACGTTTTTCTGCACACAAAGAGAAATTCACATCTATAATTCACATTATATCTGTATGATACTCAGATTGATTTATGATGAGAGCCTCTTATTTTACAGATAAAACAGAGAGAGAGAGAGAGAGAAACAAATAATCAGACTGTGTTTTAGATTCACATAAATATTCCTATGACTTGTTTTTGGTTTGGTTAAGTAGATGTCCCTGGCGTGCATTGGTTATATCTTTAAGTATTAATCTCTGTTCGAGTGTTTCCTCTGAGTGCTCTGAGTCACTTACAGAAGATTCATGTCAGGTAAGAAAAAACACACATATACACCCGCACACACACATCTGAAGATGCATCTTTGTATTAGGATTAAGCATTTAGGACGATACACTTCTCAGTAAACATACAAATTAAGATCATTTTAGATGTTTAATGACTATGTAGAGCATTGGGATCACTAGACGAGGGCTTCATGTACTTATTTTTTATGAAAACCTCAATTTCAACCAAAATCAACATTTATACTTTCTTTTGTCTCTCGCTTCAAATTAGACCGAGTGCATTCAGACTCATTTGGTCAGCATGAGTCACATATAGAGACTGTTACACCTGGATTAAAAACAGAGACATGCGTATCTCTCTTCCACTTCATTAGTCCACCATTAATGCATCTTAATACAGAGGTATAGACTCAAAAAACCCACATTACTTGTCGTTTTGAAATGTTTTGATGTATTTCTAAGACTAGGATTTCTATGTGTTTGCTTGTCTGTGTTTCTGTTGGATGTGCACAAATCAATATGATTCTTCTGGTTTAGTTTGACTGCTTTCAATCTCACAGGTATCAATCAAGAGATGAAAATATTTCATACCTCAGTCTCATCTGCGTAGATGGGGATGTCATGGAAAGGTGATATATATTTTCCTTCTGCATTTTCTACGAGGACAAAATAATAACCAGATTCCTTTAATGTTGATGTAATCTCATGTCGTAAATACAGTAAAGATGGCTTTTAACATCATATCTTTAAAAAACTCATATCTTTATATTTTTGCCTGTGTGGCACATGAAGATGTGCTTGGTTACATAGCAACAGTAATTTACATCCACCTGTTACTGTCATCAACAG
This sequence comes from Misgurnus anguillicaudatus, assembly GCF_027580225.2. Classification (NCBI taxonomy): domain Eukaryota; kingdom Metazoa; phylum Chordata; class Actinopteri; order Cypriniformes; family Cobitidae; genus Misgurnus; species Misgurnus anguillicaudatus. The sequence goes on along the minus strand of NC_073340.2, from coordinate 37,361,557 downwards.
ATGGCCAACATCATGCGTTTGTCAAAATAAAACCTGAAATATTTCTTTTCATAGTGAAAGTGTAAGGAAAAGGAGGAAAATGCCAAATGAAATCACAGATACATCAGTGTTATTGGTCAAACATCTGCATGTCGAGTGTGTTTCTGTACTGTAGCTCAACAGATATATCATTGCATTAGCAGATATAAATGTATACTTTGAATGCACTGTAAGTTATTTGGATAAAAATGCATAAATGAAATGAACCTGAACTGAAGTCACTGACAGATATCGTATGATTTGAGTAAATGTCATCATGCATGCATGTAAAGAGACTTACTAAAGTAAACTCTGTAATCTTGTGTGTTTTCTTGAGCTCTTTCTTCAATGCTGAAGCTCATATTGACTGATATTCCTGCTGTGTTTGGTCTTTTCAGATTCTGGTGATGTCTTTGAGTCATCTTCTGCACATGAACACGACTGGTGAAAAACACTTAAGCCAATAATCTGCTGCTCATCCGGCCGTGTGGATGCGAGACATCAGATCAGTTTGGTCAAAGTTCACTCCTGTACACTAAATCTGTCTGACTCGGGTGTAGCCGTTTCATACTTGAATGTGAATGTGATGTGTTATCTGTAAGAGAGATTAGCTTTCATCTTTCTGTGTTGTTTATGTGGGCTGATATATCTCTGTGTGTAAAGAATGAAAGAAGCCGTGAAAGCAGCACGACAGCAGATGAACAGACGGTTTCCAGGTGTTAAATCTTTTACAGGCTGGATTACCTGCAGATCTCCTGCTGATTTTGAGTACCGTGAATGCACTCGGATTGTTGGGTAAGGTGCTTATCGATGTGCATGTGTAGTTATTTCAGTTCATGTTATTGTGTAAACATTGTTTAGTGTTATTGTGTAACGGTTTAGCTTTTTAAAGGGGCTGAGTTAATGTTTTAAGTTTGTGTTATAGTCAACATAAAAAACAATTACACACAAATGCTGAACTGTAAAAAACATTTTGTTTAATAAACATTCAGGCCTGTCAGTCATTAATATGGATGTATATAAGACAGCCTTCAGGCCTATTATAAAAAAAATCCACTTTTACATGGTGTTAAACATAAATGTTTGTCGGCAGTGTGTGACCACAACCACACTACAATGAAAAACAAATCCACCCGTTCTTTGTTTTTTATCCTCATTAAACCAAAGCTGTCTCATTAGACATGCGGTTTTGATTCTTTAAGCAATGTGATGTCACACTGCTAAAGCCCCGCCCATGGCCGCTGACTCACAGTCCTGTATTATCATAGTTTCTGCCTTCCGAAAGTTGTCACTGAGCGCTATTTTCTCTGCGCTTCTACACAAAATCAGATCTATTTGAACTGAAAGCGCTTACTGTCTCTTTTGTTAAGAGAGCGAGGAGCTGTAGCTTATTTGCATTTAAAGGTACACACACAAACACAGCTAATTTTTGCTTGCACCCAAATAGAGGCTTTTTAGACATGCTATAATAAATCATCTGTGGGGTCTTTTAGGCTAACATTTCACATACACATTCTGGACACACCTGAGATCTTGTGTGAATTATATTTGCCAAACTACAATTTCCATATCAACATAGAGCAAAGATGGGAACGGAATAAAATAACATCAGCATACTTTGAGTTTTATTAACAGCGACTGTTAAGTTACCTCAGTGTGTGACAACTTGCCCCACTGACTTGCTTTTAGTTTCACAGTAAAACATAAAAGGCTTTTTTATACAAAATATCAATGTTAAAAAATCCATCTTTGTATGCATTTGAGTATTCACAACCTGCGTTTGCCAGTTAATTACTTTGCGTTTGTTTATCTGAAGGAGCAAACACAGACACTTCACAAAATTAATTGTAGTAATTACTGTTTGTTGAACACAGCAAATAGTTTGACTTGTATTTACATATCAAATAGACTATTACAGCAGAGCAAATGATAACCTCTGTACAGATATACAACAACAATCATTTTTAATATGGCAAACACACATCTGTGAATGCTTGCGAACCTTTTAAAGATGCTTTAAACCACCATAAAAGCCCAATATGACACATTTGTCTAAAGTCATACAGTGTGATTGTGTAACACATGACAAAGCATGCAGTCACAATTACTTCCCAGAACATATGTTGTATTGTTGTGTTTTATTTTTGTTGTAGCATGTCATTGTATGTGTGGTTGTGTCAACTGGTCTTTAGGGCAAATAAATGAACCTAACATTCACTTTATTATACCCGTGACTTCTTTATCAAGGGTGCACGATGCCAAGCTCATCAAAACATGTATTTAGCCCGTCATGTCAAAATATGTTGCTATGTACCTATGTGCTTCACGCGTCATGTCAATGTCTTCTGCAGACGTTTCGAAGGGGTTTCAGAATAAAAGAGACGCTCACGTTTTCCAGATACTCACTTAATCTCATTTTGTGTCTCTTTTATCATAAACCTGTTTGATGCGTCTACAACAGGAACGCATTTTGACATGATGCACATAGGTTCACATGACGTACCGAACACATATTTTGAATTCACCGGCCGCCACTATTATTATATAAAGACAGACATCCTAACGTCATCTTTTGTGTTTGACAGAAGAAAGAAAATCATAGATTAGTGTGAGTAAAAAATGACACGCTCTTCAGTTTTTGTTTAACATCTCACCCAAGAATGGTCACTGGGGGCGGTACCCTTTCTAAAAGTACACCTCTGCACCTGAAGAGTTCATATTAGTACATATTATTACCAAATGTAAATGGTACATACTGTATTACGACCCTTAACCCTTAACTGGTGCTGTCCCGTGAGCGGGACACCTGAGTTTACTTCAATATTTTGCATGTCAATTTTTATCTATCACAAAAACGATACATTGTTGGAAAGAATGTAGATTTTATATTTTAAAACATTTTAGCAGTAATAATAATGCAGTGACAGTAATCTATTAATTTGTGACAAGAGTATGCAGCATACCGTTGACACCTAGTGGTCGTTGTTGGTAAAACCACTAAAAGTCACAACATATTTTTTGTGATAATTTTATGTATAAAACATATATTTTTTGTACTATTTTTATTTATTACAATAAATGTACACTGTAATAACAATTTTTATTTAATAATTTTATGTCCAGACACTTCTGTGAAAATCTTTGAAACAAGACCAAGATAAAGCTTCTTGACCAAATAAATGCCAGAGTTATATTAATTTAAAGGTGTATATCACCTTTTCACCCCCCCCTTCCCCTTAACTCAAAAAGTGCTGCACCAGTTAAAGGGTTTAAGGGTACTGCCCCTACAGCACCATTTTATCTGACAGTATATTTGTTGTAGCTTTGCATTGATCATGACTGCAGCTGGAGGTTTGATGATGTGAATCTCTTCAGTCTAGATCCTCCAGCACTAAGTCATCACACTGATCTTTGCTGCAGAAATTTCTCCTTCCTTTACCCGGCACGCTCTTCCTCGTCCGGTCTTCATCCACGCACACCCGGTTGTGTTTCCACGTGCAGTTGCGTCTGGGATGCGGCGGTACCTCTACCAGACAAACCCCAAACTTAAACGCCGCCTGAAAGCCACGACGGAAGTTCTCGTTGAAGTAACCGTAAACGATGGGGTTGATGCTGCTGTTGAAGAAGGCCAGCCAGTGGGCGAACGGGAAGACATAGACGGCCACCAGATCCAGCTGAGCGGCTGTCAGATTCCCATAGTCCGTCAACATGATGACGATCCACAGCGGAAGCCAAGAGACGGTGAAGAGCGAAGCCACCATCAGCAACATGTTAACCACCTTCAACTTCCTACGGAAAACTCGACGACTGTTGTCCTCCGTGTGCGCGTCGCGAATGGAAGCAGGCGATTTGAAGAGCTTGATGGAGATGCGTGTGTACATGACGACGATGAGCGCCACGGGTGCCAGGTAAATATGTGAGAAGAGGACGGTGGTGTAGATCTTCCTCATGTTCCGCTCAGGCCACGCCTCCCAGCAGGTGTACACAGGATAAGTGATGTTGTCCTGGTCCACCATAAAGTGCTGAAGATCCTGGGAGACGGTCAGTGTCACCGCAGAGGGACACATGATGGCGATGGCCAGAGCCCAGATGAAGGCGATGGTGATGATGGCCTGACGCTCTGTCAGCTTCTGCCTGAATGGATAAACAATGCAGCGAAACCTGAAAGAAAGGAATCATCAAAAGGTTGTTTAAAGTCAGGCTGGTCTGAATCTCAGTCTCCCTGAATCACTGTTTTGTAAAAAGCTTGATAAGTGCTGTCAAATGTGAGACATTTTAATCCAGAGCAACTTATAATGCAGTCATAGTGTGCATCAATGTTTAATCATTTACATTTATACATTCAGCAGACACTTATATACAAAGTGACAATTTTATCAGTATGTATGTCCTCTGAGGATCAAAGCTGGAATATACCTGAGACATGATGGTTGTTTGTAGGAAAAGAGCATATATACTCACCTAAAGGATTAATAGGTTAATTCTCATTAATGCATTTATCTACCAATCACATGGCAGTTGCTTCAGTGCATTTAGGGGTGTGGTCCTGATAAAGACAATCTCCTGAACTCTAAAATGAATGTCAGAATGGGAAAGTAAGGTGATTTAAGCAATTTTGAGCGTGGCATGGTTGTCGGGGCCAGACGGGCCAGTCTGATCTGCTCAGTCACTGGGATTTTCACGCACAACCATTTCTAGGGATACAAAGAATGGTGTGAAAAGGGAAAAACATCCAGAATGCGGCAGTCCTGTGTGCGAAAATGCCTTGTTGATGCTAGAGGTCAGAGGAGAATGAACCGACTGATTCAAGCTGATAGAAGAGCAACTTTGACTAAAATAACCACTCGTTACAACCGAGGTATGCAGCAAAGCATTTGTGAAGCCACAACATGCACAACATTGAGGCGGATGGGCTACAACAGCAGAAGACACCACCGGGTACCACTCATCTCCACTACAAATAGGAAAAAGAGGCTACAATTTGCACGAGCTAGAAAAATATTGCCTGGCCTGATGAGTCTCCATTTCTGTTGAGACATTCAGATGGTAGAGTCAGAATTTGGCGTAAACAGAATGAGACATGGATCCATCATGCCTTGTTACCACTGTGCAGGCTGGTGGTGGTGGTGTAATGGTGTGGAGGATGTTTTTTTGTCACACTTTAGGCCCCTTAGTGCCAATTGGGCATCGTTTAAATGCCACGGCCTACCTGAGCATTGTTTCTGACCATGTCCATCCCTTTATGACCACCATGTACTCATCCTCTGATGGCTAATGTCACAAAGCTTGAATTGGTTTCTTGAACATGACAATGAGTTCACTGTACTAAAATGGCCCCACAGTCACGAAATCTCAACCCAATAGAGCATCTTTGGGATGTGGTGGAACGAGAGCTTTGTGCACTGGATGTGCATCCCACAAATCTCCATCAACTGCAAGATGCTATCCTATCAATATGAGCCAACATTTCTAAAGAATGCTTTCAGCAGCTTGTTGAATCAATGCCATGTAGAATTAAGGCAGTTCTGAAGGTGAAAGGGGGTCAAACTCAGTTTTAGTATGGTGTTCCTAATAATCCTTTAGGTGAGTGTATGCATAAATGTATTTGTATTGCCACACAAAGAAACACAGACAACCACAATTAAATGCACACAGGTGTGTGTCATTAAAGCACAAACATCAGTTTTTATTACTATTCTTCTGAAGAGGTTGGTGGTGATTTTATGCGAAGAATAAAATTACAGATGAGTTATTGACCTCTCAACAGCGATGGCCACCAGTGTGAAGACAGATGCAGAAACTGAAGCTCCCTGAACGAGACCGCTCATCTTACAGATCACCACTTCAAACGGCCAACCTGCCCGAGAGACAATAACACACAAAACTCATGCATTTAGAAATCATCAAAGACAACTTCAATATAAAACAATAGGCTTTATACTGCACTGATGTCATGGGAGTAAGTTTTGTTTTTTCATAGAGATGCCAAAAAATTATGAGTTACATTGTTATAGTCTGCAGATCTGTTTAAAGGGAAGATTTGATGGAGAAGCTATTGAAGAGGTATTTAACAAGCAGGCAATATCACAGACAGCTATCATTATGAAGGACCTCTGCACATCACCTGCTCTGGGTTCATCAGAGATCATCTCAAAGATTCTGGTGAGTCTTATTGACATATGTTCAGATGCCATTATTTATTAGAAATATTGACATGACGGGTTAAATCACATGAATTATTCAAAAAAACAATGTAGCGTATGGCTCGTTGGGTTTGTATTTAAATTCACAGTCAACAGAATCAGATGGCATATGGTTGCTTTATACAACACATGGTCTGCTATGCAAAATCTAAACAACAAATCTGAGTCAAGATTTCATCATAACGATATCATGCATACAAGCAGTAAACATTATGAATATGTAATTGTTGTTCAGTCTGTGATTGCTTTACACTGTAAGTGTGTTGTGAACCAAATTGAAAGCTCTCAATTACATGACGATCCTGATCTCTACACTGTACTTCACTTTTTACTTTACTTTGATAGTAAAATCTCTCATTAGGCAAACATAAATCCTTCAAATAAGTTCTTCTGCTGCTGTGATCAAGGTGAAGTCAAAGAGATTATGACATTCTGGTTTCTAGATCTAACTTGGGTAATGTCACTTCTTCGGTGTGTCTTTGTATAGACATGTTTAGACATTCAGATCAGTGTTCAGAAAGTGTTTAAACCCTAAAAAGTCAAACTACAGTTCCAGTGAAATGTAGAAAGTTTTTAGCACGCATGACATTTGAAAGTGCACATGATTTACCTGTGATCAAGTTGTCCACCAGCGTGATGGGGAGGCAGAAGATGCCCACTAACACATCACTGATGGCCAGATTCAGTATGAAGATGTTGGTGACGGTTCTCATTTGTCTATTTTTCAGCACAATAAAACACACCAGGATGTTTCCGATCATGCACAGCAAGAAGATGAGACCGTACGCCAGAATAAAGACGGTGGCCACCGCAAGAGAATGTTGATAATACGGTAAGAAAGTGATGTTTCTGCTGTCATTAAAGAGCATGGTGTGGTTAATGCTGATGTTCTCCGTGTAAAAGGGGTTGACGTCCATCGTTGAGAGAGCTGCCGAGACAAAAAAGAGATTGCAAAGTAAGAGAGTTTTAAAGATGATACAACAATAAACAATGCATGATGTTATGGCTTGTATGGTAGCGTGTGGTGGGTAATGACTGCAACGTCTCCAACTTTGAATGAAGTGAATCAAGAAATTCTCAATGGTCAAAGTGATTCTTGGTTTTAACCCCTTAGCATTCCCTGAAAAAAAAACGCCCAAAAGGAAACTAATCGTACCTGCTGTGTTGATTGTATTGTAAAAAGGGTTTACATCATTCAAATCACAAGAATCTGCAGCTTTCCAAAGATATGTGACATGTTTAGCATTTTTAAAGTATGTCATGAAGTTTTTTGTCAAATAATGTAGTGTTCCTTGAGAGCATCACTTCCACAAACCCCTGCTTTCATCCATGTCAATCCCTGTTCCACAGCTTTGCATCATATGTAATGCATGGAGACCTGACAGATGATCTGGAAGAGGTGTTGGAACAAACTCAATATCTTCTGAGGTTTTTCTTTAGGGTAGATTTTCCTTAAGCAAGACATAACAGATTTAAACCTCTGGTCTCTCTTAGGTTTCCTTATTATTTTTTAAACACTTTGCATTTTCTGAGGGATGAGATTTCAGTTCTAATACCATCAGCTTCACCTGTACAATTCTCAGTCCCATCACTATTCAAGAGGCTTGAGGTAAAGCTGATAATAACCTGGTTTTGGATGTTAGACAATCTGTTTTATTTTCTTGATTCATTATCTATTCTCAAACTTTTTAAAACCATATAAATTGAAAAATAAAAAGCGCTGCAGGTCTGGACAGGAGTTCAGAATATAAAATAATCTTTTCATTTCTATTCTTCACCTTTAGATTGTTGGAGACTGCTGCTGTACGATGTGAACTTATAAATAATTTGCACAGAATGCATTAGAATCACTTGCTTACACAAAAGCCACTTAAATCAGTGTATGCTCTTATATTATTTTTGCAATTGTGTTTCTGCATATTTGTTTTAATGGTGACATCAATTTATGTTTGAATTATAAAACACATCATCAGGTCTGTTAAACATGTTTCTATGATTCTATAAATATGAATCCACAACCAAACAAATATATCTTCAAAAGTGAGTCTGAATCTGTCCGAGTTAAGCAGAATTTCTTTGTACCTTCTCACATTTTACCTTATAATGATTTTCAATACAAGAACATCACATGCAGGAAAAACCATCCCATCAGACCCAATTTACTTTGTTTATTTATTTGAAAAAAATCAGAATAAAGCCACATGTGGTTCATATAATATCATCTTCTGCAAGCTCCCTTGATTTGAATCAGCAGGGGACAATACCTTTCTTTCATTCTTTCATTCTTTCTTTCTTTCTTTCTTTCTTTGAAGTGCAATGTATTTTTGGTGTGCTCATCATTCAACAATAAATGATGTGTACTTTACAAATCCATTAGTCACACAGCAGGATTGCTTAAGGGTCAGCTTCAAATAAACATGATAAAATCTACACAAAGAAACTCGTTTGAAAATATAAAACATAAACTTTCATATACATTTTCAGGATTCTCTAATATCAATATTAATATCTACAATAGGGCTGTATCAGCAACAAGTTCACAATAGGATGCGCATCAGGACAATTTTAAATGACATTTTTGTTCAGAATAACATTATTATCTGTTTGTTGTACATTGATTAACAGTTGTTGTAAAAGTTGAGTTTTGTACATTCATTTTTTGGGGAAAGTCATCTCAGAGCTACAGTGCTTAACTCGTGTTGTTTCAAAACATTTTACAAACATAGTGCCCTTACTAGGCATCATATAATTCTTCTGTGTTTATATATCTATAAACATATGCAAGTGAAACTAAATAATATTTCTCTATAGAAATACATTTCTCTGTCTCTCTCTTTACCTAGACACACACTTTATATCTGCAGCTCTTTGTCGTCTTTCTTCATAAATGTGTTAGGCAGCAGCGCGCGCTACATTGCTTTTAAATGCGCGTAATAGTTTTATTGTGGATTTCTTAAGCCACGACGTGCAGTCTTTTAATGCGACGACTTTAACTTCTCGACTCACCCTTTGCAGCAGTTAGGTTAAGATATCTGCGATATATAAAGCGCTTTCATAAGGATGAGGAGGAGAGAGAGAGCGCGCGCTTGGGAAAGGTGTGCAGACGCGCGCGTAACAGAGACGGAGGCAGAAAGTCAAGTCTAACCTTCACTACGATCAGTCAACGTTACCTTTAAAACTACATCAAGAAGGTGCCATGACAATGTGCGCATCATCAGGAGTCCATGACGATGTATTAATGTTTAAACAGCACTAATCTATAACATCTGTGTTTATATCAGAAGAACGGTAGCTTATAACAACTTATTTACTTATTCAAGTTAGTTCTTACTTTACACAATGAAGATCAGTGCAGCACTCTTTGCTATTTCTTACTTATTCTTATAATAAGCAAACTAACAATCATTTGTGTCATAATTATAATTCATTTTTATTAATACTAGGGTAATTTATTAGAATAAAAAATAAATACTTATATTTACAATATAAAATAGAAAATATAGTAGTATAAAGGTATTTCTCATAAAGCATAACATTTGAACAGGAATATAAATTGATTATTCATTCAGTAAGATCATTTTAGATATGATGATGATGAAAGTTCTTACCTTGTAAAGTGTCACAGTCTTCCATCTATTCTGCTGGATTCAGTGAGTGACTGTAAACTGCTGATATCACAGAACATCACATGCAGATTACTTCACAAAACCACACTTTACTACAATAACATCCATCACATATCCAACGAGTTCAGATGACACAACAGCACTTCTGTTCCCATGCAGGCATGAACCGCAGTACCGAGAGAGAGAGAGAGAGAGAGAGAGAAAGAGAGAAAGAGAGAGAGACAGGAACATCCTTCAACCACAGACAGCCCGAGAGAGAGAGAGAGAGAGAGAGAGAAAGAGAGAAAGAGAGAGAGAGAGAGAGAGAGAGGTGTGTGCGTGTGCGTGTGTGTGTGTGTGTGTGTGTGTGTGTGTGTGTGTGTGTGTGAAAGAGAAAGATAATTTGAGTTTGAAAATGTATTACAATAAAACAATTCTATCCAAGAGACATGCAAAAAATATACATTACATACAGTACATGTACATATAAATCTGCATATTTCTAATACAATAAAATGCTCCATTACTGCAAAAAAGCCAAAACTAACATCCCTTCACATACAGAACATAGTGCCTCATTACTACACCTTTTTATTTTAAAAGATAACAAATAATTTATGGCTTTGAAATAATTAAAATCTGTAAGTATTCTTGACTTAAATTGAAAAAAACATCTTTACTCACATAAATTGCTATTTTTGATTGACCCAAAACAAAATTTAACAACTGACACTCTTAAGACCTTTTTTTTTTAACATATTTTAAACCACAAATAAACATTTGCATAGACAAAATCCTCATTAAAACTCATTAACTTCATTTAAAATCCTGCACTGAATATCACCTCCTCTCTTGGGAACGTTGGCTTATAAAGTGCTCTCCATTCTGGTTTACAATCTCTGCTTAGCCCAAGGACATTTTATTTTATTTAGAACCTTTCTATTAAAACTTTCACACAACTTTTATACACCATCTTAACACTGAGTGAATCAACAAAACAACATATATCTCTTCTCAAAAAAAGTATTGTCACATTCTTCCAGTCTAGGAGACAAGACTAAAGTATAAAAAGAGTTCATTTAAAGTCTGCAAGGATTTTTAATCCTTTTTCTAACAAAGCTGACCTCCATTCTGTTAGAATTTGGCAAATCAATCTAATGGATTTAAAGTCCAGCTTTACTACAACCTCCTCAACATTTCCAGAAGTCGTCAAGTCTGACAGTATTTACTAGATGCCTAAGTGTTGTTTGATTAAATCTCCAGCAATTGCAGAAAGAAAAGAATCGTTTCCATCATTATTAAAAAGAGTTTTATAAATCAATGTTTCTTGAAGTAAATGACCTACCAAGATTGCTTCACTCTTGACTGATATCATCTCTTTAAAATCATTTTAATATTTACCACTGTGTTGATATCCTTTTGGTCACTGATTAAGATAACATCATCATCAGCATAAACTGACAGGGAAACTTTTTTTTGCCAGAACAAGGTAAACTCAAACCTTTGATGTTTTCTCCAAACTTATGTTAAAGTGGTCTATATAACCACAGAGAATCACATACCTGACCTGTCTTACACCTATATTCACATCAAAAGGAACACATAAGCCACCCTAAGTTAACCTCAATAACACTCACAATATCATTATATAAAACTCAACAAAATCTTTTTGTAAGCTAAAGGCAGTTGTTAAAACTGTGGTGCCCTTGAGCAAGGCACTTTACCCTAATTGCTCCCCGGGCGCTGCCCACTGCTCCGTGTGTGTGTGTGTGTGTGTTCATGACTTTAAGTGCGTGTGTTCACTACTAATGCAGAGGTCACATTTCGAGTATGGTCTTGTCACTTTCACTTATAGACTTCCTGAGTTTTCAACAAATATTGGTGTTTGACCCTATCGAAAGCCTTCTCTTGATGTAAGGAGATGAACAATAAAATCATGTATTTTTGCAGGGTCAAAAATATTACGGATATTGTTAATAATTGATCTTTCAGGGATACAATATGTCTAGTTAGAGTGAATAACCTGCTTTAAAACTCCTTCAAGTCTACTAGCAAGAGTATCTTATAGTCACTACACAATACCTACACTGGTCTCCAGCATTTTATCTCCTTTTTTTGTAAAAGGGTGAGAATAGCTCTACGACAGCTCAAAGGCAAATGGCCATATCATTTCAAATCTAAAGCAAGTCTCCCACCACTGACCAAACTTAACTAGTAGACCATTTACACCCGGTGCCTTTCCAGGCTGCATACTTTGAAGTGCTTTTTTAGCTCCTCTAGACGTAGCTCAACAACACTAACATCTTTATTTGACTGAGTAGAAACTTGAGGTAAGTTTTCTAAAAAAGTTTTTGTTTCTGTTTTAAGCTCACAGTTATATAACTCCTTATAAAACTAAAAACATCTGTTAAAAAGCCCCTATTGCATTACTAAAAACAATGTTATTTTGTGTATTTGGTGAATACAATGTGTTCGCATTGTTTGTTGTTCAAAAAACACAGTAAAATCCAGTTAAAAAACTTTCTTTTTTTAGGCAAACTTTCATGTAATCTTATTTTGTTAAGATGCCTTTAGTTGTATTTTTAATTATGTACTTCTTATTCTTTTTTTATTGAAATTGTTGTTTTATTCTGTATGCATCAGGAGGTGAGTTGTGTGGACAGCCAATTTTCCCAGAATGCATTTTGCGTCAACGCCAGTGAAATTTAAAGCCTTCACAATATTCAAAATATTACTCTTTCTGTGTCATAAAATTTCCCCCGACAACTTTTGTTTATGTGAGTTCCAGGTGATCGGTGGGTGGTCAGCGGCCTCTCGGCAAGTCCTTCTGATATTTGCTTGATGGTCAAACATAAAATATTTCCTTTGAATATATGAATTATTATTCATGAAGTCTGTTGTTTGTTATTATCGTTTTAACTGATGTTAAAGTTTCAGAACTTATATTTTCTATCTTTACACTGTAGTAAATTACTGTGCTTTACTTTAACTGGATGTTTATTACATGTTGTACAAACGTTTTGTAGTATTAAAAGAAATGGTTGTGTTTTATATCATACTTCATTTTGTACTAAATACATTAAAGCTAATCAGCGTACGTGTTGCCTTAACCACATATTCATATTTTCAAAACAAAAACAAGCAGGGTTTTTGCATTTGATATATTTTGTTTTATTGTAAAAATACATTAAAGTAATAGCCAGGGCTGCAGGTATTGGTTAGGACCTCAAGTACTCTGCTGTTCCATTTGTAATATAACATCCTCGTGAGTTCATTCTTCTGAGTCTGAACTTACAAGTCTGAATTATGAAGGACACAAGTCCAAACTTGGCATTCTTGGTATTGAGAAACATCCCTTGTGTTTGTTGTAGTCCAAAAAAACAGATTTAAGTTGGAGACGATAACTCGCATCATCATTTACTTTGGGATTCGAATCTTTTCCATATCATTAACACGTACTAATACACACTTACACACAAAAGGAAATGGAAAATTGTAAATTGGAAAATATGTGACCTCTAAAATTTTCCAAAGACTAAGTTTAAATGAAAGAAAATCTATATGAACTATTCTTTTTCTCAAGGCCAAAAATGATGGTACATCCATTTCATCAATGCTTTGAAAGCGTGACCTGATCAAGAACCCCTGTGCTTTCATCTTCCAAATGAATCATTTCCATCTCCAAAACTTTCATTAACCTTTCTATATTGCTAGTGACATTTCTTGTATGCCGCTGACTTAACTGCTTAATTTGGGCTAAAGGTTGAATTTGTGTTTCTAAAATCTTACCAAAAACACTCAAAAGCATCTTTAATGCTTTATCTTTAATGCTAATTTTTAAAATCCTTTATCACTTAAAACTACATTGGTAAAGTGCCAATATTCACTCTTTGGATTTAAAACAACAAGCACTAAACTGAACAGTGGTCAGAAAAAAATACAGGACAGAAGTAATACCACAACTTCTAAAAACATTTATGTCTGAAGCAATATAAACTATCCAATCTTGACAAAAGACACAAAAATGAGACCTTGTATACCGTCTGCTATTCTCATGGTCAATTAAATTTCTCCGTAAGCCCATGAGTTTTATTATAACCTTTTACGTAATGGCATGTGAGGTTCAAGGTGATTTCTATCAATATTCTGTTCAGTTAATAAACACAATTGATGATTATATGTAAACAATATTAACATCTTATTAAAAATAATGAGCAAAACACCAACAGACTAAGCCAAAGTTCATATGAGTCACAGCAACCTCGATGTTAACCTGCTGAGCACACACGAGTCTGATGAGACTCTTATATACACCAGCTGTCTACATTTAACTCCTGAGATTTTACAAATCAAAGAGCATTGAACACTTTGCTTTAAGAGCAACAATAAACACAAATAATTGTTAGAGATCATAAACAGGGGAAAGGGGGAAAACTGTCAAGCGTATACACACAAGAGGTGCATTTAATTTAAAGCATTATTGTAGATATTGTATACATGTTTTGTTCTGGATAATTGATGCTTTTCACCGCACATTGAGTTAAGGCCTCAGAATGAATGCATTTTGATGAACTGTTATTCATGCAGAATAAAAGATCTCACTGCATTTATGGTTAAAGACCGCATACATCTCTCACTCATGAACAAGTTCTGTCATGGTGAGAGAATTGTTGTTTTGGACTAAACTTTCCATTTACTTTAAAAGTTGCAACCTCCCGTCTCCTGAGATTGTTCTTCTGACATGTCAGATATTGTTTGTTTCTCATTATCATGTATAGCTGTACTGGGAGTTTGCTCCTCACAGGTTGTCTCACTTGTATCACAATGCATCAGACCGAATGACGCTTCGGTTGAATCTGTGGTGTATTTGTCTCTGGAGATGCTGTAGAGATGTATTGACATAAGTGAAATGAGAAGTTTAGTGTGTAGGGAACAGTGAACGCAGCACATGGAGCTGATGTGAGAGTTTATCTATAATAGACAAGAACTTCAACAACCTTTGGGCTGAAGAGTTCAAACACACAAATCCACAAGAGCATGAAGGATATGGACATTATAATGGGAGACCAGACGCAGAGCAGACATCATTGAGAAATGATTTTACCTTCTTACAAAACTCAACACAGTCCGACAGGGCAGACAAATCATCTGGTACAGCTCAAACCTCCCCAAATACACTGAAAGTGTAACATCTGACTTAAAGGTGGGGTCCATGATCTCTAAAAGTCAATGTTGACATTTGAAATCACCTAAATAGACCCGCCCCACCAGGGGTGCCATGCACCAATTTTTTTTTTTTAAGGGGGCACAGCTCACAGATATTTGTGCATACACAGACATCAAAGAAATATTATAGAGGGTACAGTCTTTTCCATGCCACTTACATTTATAACAATCCAAGCACCTTTATTCAAAAACCTCCAAAATAAAAGTGTTCTAACTTTCATATCAAATTTTAATCGGAATAATGACATATTGGTATCATATTTACATCTGAAACGGCATGTTTTATTATTTAACTTTTAATAAATGACTTGTTTAATTGTGTCATCAATACATTTTGCACAACAACTGCATTATCCTATAAAATTAATGTAATTTTAAGTCCATTAAGTATATAAAGAAACAAAATGACATAAGCTGTATCCACTTGATTGATTTTAATGTTCAATAATGATTCAAAACATTTGTAGATAAAATTATTATTATTATAATTATGCGAGGAATGCATTATTGCATCAAATTTTACCTCATGTGTGAGCATGTGTGATTCCACGCCCCCGTGAACTCGAATAATATAACTTTGAGACGGTCACATTTTAAACCATACATTTTCTACACAGAGGAGGTTAACTGCACATTACTGTACTGAGGTTTGGAAATGTTGTGAGCATTTCTTACATGTTTTAATTCCTCAGATAGCAAAATGCAGCAGCAACAGCAAAGAGCCGTGAGCGCGCTCAGACACTATGTCTGTGACTGTTGTCTGCAGCTCCTGCCGCCAGAATAAAGTAACACCATCAAAACAGCGACAATCTCCGAAAAGTGAACCGGATGCAACACAGAATTGATAATATTGTGCTTATTAAACAGATTAAAAGACAAATAACAGATTAATGGACGCTTCTTTGATTTTGAGGTTGCATGCAAAATCCATTTGGCTCAACAACAACAAAAAAAGTTTGAATGGGCATGACGCCTCTGCGCCCCACACAAATGCAACCCAGGCAACAATGTCGATCAGTAGACACGCCCCTTACTGCTGATTGGCTACAAGTGTGTTTTGGTTGTAGGCCCGTCTCTCTTTTCTAAAATGTTTTTCAGAAATCGTGCACTCCGCCTTTAAAATTCACTACTTTCATCCCATTCTTGTGTGCAAGTCTCCATATTACAGTACATACTGACTGCTACTTTGATTCCCAAAGTGACTTTTGACTTTGTCTGGTCAAACAGCATGTTTAATATACATTACTTTAAGTCTAAAGAGCCCCTATTACATAGCTAAAACAACGTTATTTTGTGTATTTGATGTAGTACAATGTGTCCGCGTGGTTTAAAAACTCATTATTTTTACATACTGTACATTATTGTTGCCCCGGCCTCCCTGAAATGCGTTGATTTTGTACAAAGCTCATCATTTTGAAAAGCGCAGTGTGACGCTCCTCACCTTTCCTTTGAAGATTAGCTCACAATGCAAAACTGACAGAAGTTAATATCATCTTTACTATCAATTTAAGCCAAATGTGATCTAGAAAATGCAGATGATCAAGCTGATCGATCAACTTTACTGCAGCTTGACCAGATTGATAAAGTAAAGATACTAAAACATTAAAACCATGTCTGCATTTGTGATTGTAGAAACCATAAACAACAAGTGCTCCTCTGCACTGCACAAAGCTTGTGTTTAAATCATGGTTTAGTCAGTAGTAAAGTCTTTCAATATAAAAACAGACTACATGGAAATTGGTTGCCATCCGTGTGTTTGTTGTAGACGATAACTCGCATCATAGTTTAATTTGGGATTTGAACCTTTGCATATCATTAAAATGAACTAATACACACTTACACACCAAATAAAATGTAAAACCATGAATCAGAAAAAGAATGCGCTCTTTAATGACAAATTAAATGAATCTCTAATGAAATGATTTATGGAATTTACATCAGACTAATTTACAGAAAGTGAACAGCTATGTCATGTCATCTATAAATGTCTTTTTTTAAACGTATCTGACTTCAGGAGATTGTTAATGTGACATCCTTCTCAAGTAAAAGATTAAGAAAAATGACTGACATTAAATTCATCTCATGTATCTTTCATCTTTCACAGAAGCCTTTGATCATTGTTGAAACACTGAAATAAAAACTGAACGTTAAAGTTCAGAGAAAACTTTATGAAATGAAGCGATGGCAGGGATTATAAGCTCATCCTCTTTCAGTAGCACATTCATTTGTTCAGACACTTATAGAAAGATAAAAGCTGAAGGGTCTTCATAAAACTACACAGCATTAAAAATCTCTTACTGTCATACGTTGAAGTGTACAAGCAAATCTCTTCAGAGGTGAAACGATGAGTTCAGTTTCCGATAATTATGAGAAGATTTGCAGTTTCTCAAGCAATATTTTTTTTTGAATTGTTTGGTTCCCATCGTGCAGAAGAGTTGTGTTTGTGTTTAAGTTGTGGATGTGAGGGACTTCACTAACTGTGTTAATGTCTGACTCGAGGACAATCTCTTCTCACATGCTCATGTATCATATCTTATTATTTTTTATTATAACATGTGCTTATTGGTATGATTGTTTATTTGGTTCCCCATTAGCTTCCACAAAGTGGTTGCTAATCTTCCTGGGGTCCACAAATTTGTGCAATACAGAAAAATCATTATACAAATAAAATAAAAACAAAAATACAATTATTACTCCAGTCACATCACAAAACTATAACCATACATATTAGTAGCAGCGGCACAAGCAAAAGTACATCTATACCTTTAAAAGCATATTTTCACATTTTCTTTTAAACATAATTACTTTTACGTATATTTGTAGACAACATTCCAAGCAGCAGAGCCACGATAAAAAGACAACTTGTTTTGTCCTTATTGAACAGATCAGAACTAATTGTTAAAAAGTTGGTGCAACAAAAGATGATTTGTTTAAATGAACTTATTATATTTTTGTTGTACAAGCCTAAGTAATTTTATGGAAAGGTTTCCCTTAATTAAGTTGAATTAACATTTTTTTTTAATGTTGACTTAATGCATTAAGTAAAGAGATTTTATTTGAAAAATCTGACATTTAAACCATTTCAAAAAATGTAAGCGCAAGAAGATGTTAAAGTTTTCTGTGTGCACACAAATACTCAAATGGACACACACGCATACATTAAGCGTGCACATGGAGGCATGCGTTTCAAAAAGCATGCAAACATAGAATCTTTATGCGCTTGACAGGACACATGCACGCAAAATTATCTCAAAATATCACAACGTTGGCAAGTATTCTCATAAAAACAATCAGTTACACTGTAAAAAAAATGCAGCATGAAGTTAAAACTACTTGGTTTTGCAACTCAAGTCAACCTACTTTGAGTTTTGGCTTAAAAAAGTTGACATAACTTATAAATTCAAGTTGAGATTGTTTTAAAAAAGTTTTTTAAGTTGAAGTTACATAAAAAAGATATGTAGATTTGACAAAAATGCTGCATATTTTTTTTACAGTGTATGTCTTAAAACAGTTCATAAAAAATCAGATGCTTGTCATTGTGCTTACACGGCATTAACTTTAAAAATCTGCTTATGTTTGCTTCATTATGTTAATCAGACTACAGAAGACAAAAGGACACTTCTGTAAAAAGATTCATTATATTTAATTTATAGCATGAAGAAGACGGTGTTATTATACATTTGATTCTATTTCTGTTCCGAAATACTACTGTTAGACTTTATTTATCACCTTGTTCTTTTATTTTCCTTTTTTGCTGATCCGAAAATTATTCAATCCATGACTTAAAAAACATTTAACCACTATACTATATTGTAAAATGATGTACTTTGAGAGTAGGCATTGAGGTCAACTCAGTTGAAAATGTCTGCCTTCGTGAATGGTTGACAGTGTTATATACTCACAGAAAGCACAACAGAGTTATAGAAGAACATTTCTTTGAGTTTGTAAAGTGTGAATCTCAAATCCCAGATGGACTTGATAACAGAGGCAGCGTGTATTAAGATAAAGTGCGTCCATCTGTTCATCCAACAAACAAAACTGTTGCTCTCAAAGTTATACAAGTGCATGAAGCTCAATAGAAGCAAAAATCCCCTCATGTTTAATAAATACTTTATTGAAAACTTCTGAGGCCCAGCATGCAGTTCAGTGTATGAACATAAAACATCAGCATCAGAGAGAGATCAAGTCCTGATATATCTGTTCTCAGGTCAGGAGTGTAAACTGATGTGATGAAGACTCAGTGTCTGTTGTCAATGGATTACACCTCACATCCAGACTCTTCAGGGATGACATGACTGCGAGTTTCTCCATGGGCAGTTCTGATGAGTGAGAAATAAATCATTTATCATGAATAAATAACACAAGACGATTAGATAACAACAACATTGTAACGACACATCTGAAAACAAACTCTTTCATCTCAGAGACCTCAATACACTTGCACTGAATTAAAATAACAAGCATACACATCTGAACACAATCATTGCTTATAAAGTCATGAGTGACTGTTTGCCATCTGTTTAATGACCAATAAAATGTCAAAACATAACAACATATGCAATATTTCATCATTTGGTCATTGTTAATGAAGTATTCTGACAGTAATGAGAAGCTAGACATGGATGTACAATGTATACTCGGGGTCACTAAAGAACCAAATATTTACTAATACTTGGTGCAACATTCATACATTTAAGGGTTCAGATTTAGGAGGATTTAAATTTGCTGTATTGTGACATTTGGACAGTTAAGATCAATTGAAATGGCAAATTTGTAGTTTATGAATGAATTGAAATAATATTTTTTGATCGTGGATTTTGTTTGTGCATGGTTGTATGGAGCGTCCTGCTGTTGTTGATGCATTAATATCTCAGATCAGACTCTATGATTAATGTGTTTATAATCAGGATCCTCTGATGTCTTGCCCATGCAGATGCTTTTCTCTCTCTGTGTGATGGTGTTATTATGTTTTATGGCTGTTTTGTGAGGTTCGTTGCATTACATGAGAAGCTTTCATCTTCTGTAGCAGTCAGATAATCACAAGAGCAAAAACATCATCATGAAAACTAAGATTCTGAATTCAACTTGGATTTATTTAGCATCATTTGTGCGCTGAACCCTGCAGGAGTGTTTGTGAGAATTGTGCAGATATGGAAACAGAAATCTGATTAAAAATGACTAAATGCTCACTAAACAAATCACAGATGATTTGTACCTTTACTTCATTTATCTTAAGATGGATTGCAGTTTCTGTTCAGTTCATAGGCTGTGAACATTCAGACCTTTTAGGTAAATATGTCCCACAAACGTATAACAGCATTCAGTATTACTGACAATAATCAAATCTTAACCAAGCGTTCGTCACAGCCAGACACATTTTAATACGTCATGATTTCTTTGACACTGGCAGACAAATCTTCTCTCAGTCGATGTATTTAAAGTTTCTATTACCTTGACAATCATCTTCTCCACATCTCATTTCTTCTGTCTGTGTCTGAAACTTTTTATATACCAACCATCTGACTGAATGTCCAGACCTTTACTGAACCTTAGACTTATTAATAGAAATGAATCTTTTCTTCGCAGAAACCTCAATCAATGACTGTACAATATATATATATATATATATGTCCATATATGTTTACTCCAGTCATAGTTTACATTCATAGTAACTTTTATGAGAGTTTGAGTAAAGTTCATGTAGTACTTTAACTCTGTGATGCAGTCGTGATGAATGTTGTGTGTCAGACGTCTGGATCTGTTCATTTGTCTCTCTCTGTATCACTGACTCCAAGCTTTATTGAGTTTATTAACCTGCTGTTGTGGGATGTTTATTAATCATCTCTCACTCCACAGGTTTATACGCAGGATCTCTATTGTTTTAACTCTTGTGCATTGTTTAAATTCACTACCCTTTCGTATTGTTCGGGATGAAAACATATCCTAAATTAAACGGCTGTAAAAATGTATCAGATGAATAAATCTGTTAATCAACCTCAGTCCTGATCAAAACTAATAAACGTTTACAAGAATGACATGATTTTAAATCTAAAGTTGATAATGATGTCACTGATTTGGGGAAAACACACACAAAATGACTAAATTTCTATATAAACAGTCATTGTTGACTGGATTTTTTTAACCTTTTATCACAGTCTTGGGCTTGTCAAAGATTAGTAACAACATTGGCTTTGATGCATTGTTAGTTTTTGTTCAGCATCAGATTTCACTTTTTTCTCCCTTATTTACTGTTTTTGCCCCATTGACTTCCAGTATAAACACATTTTTTGATTGCAAAGCCATGACACCATATAATCATGCATTCTTGATTGTTGGTGGTTTTTCCGTTTGCTAAGAGGTAAAATTTGTCATTTTTACTGTTGATCACCATGTGGCACCATTAACCCTTTAGTAGACATGTGCAAAAACAAATAGTCTCTGGCTTGTACATGGATTTATACGTAGTACTACTATAGAGACACATAATGAGTTTGTGATGAGCAGGTGGATTTGTATGACACATGTTGAGATTATAGCTAATATCTCCCAAACATAAAGTCATACGGGTTTGAAGTGTGACAATTATTCATGAGAATTAGAGATAAATTGATATATTGCAGTGCCCGATATTCCTTTTTTTTGTTATCTGCATTGGCTGATCAATCTTTCTGTAAACAGATCACAAATGTAAACCAGATATGTGACAGACAGTCACTTTTTCATGTCATGATGGGTTGTGTGTTGTTTTTAGCCTTGTGATGTGTCAGATCTGCAGTACATACAGTTAATGTTAATACTTTACCAGTACTATATGGATATATTGGCAGCATGAAGTTAACACAACTAGTTTTGCAAGTCAATTCAATATTTTAAAGCAACACTAAAGAGTTTTTGCTCTTTGCTCCCCCTACAGGTTGGAAGCGGAATTGTCCATTACCACTGTCATAAATAATTTAGCCTACTGCAGCAAAGCTGGCTCTGATTGGATTGTAGGTCTGCCGTAAAACAAGTCGGACTACAGGACCACGACCCGACGATTGGAAACTTCTTTAGTGTGGTTTTGGCCGATAGAAAGCTGCAAAGTGAATGTGAAAGTTCCGTTTTTGGATGAACGACTGAAACTTTTTTGGAAACATCATTTGAAGGTAAAACAAACTCTTTAGTGTTGCTTTAAGTTTTTACCTGCGATAAGTTGAAATTGTTTAACATAATATTTAAGTTAAAGTAGCATAAAAATATATGTTGATTTGACAAAATGCTGCATTTTTTACAGTGATGCACAATAAATGTTTTTTGTTTGTTTTACAAATTTCCTGTCACTCAATTACTGCCATTTCATTTGTGTTAAATAGGCTTTATGCCCAGCTGCACTGCTTCCTGAACTTCAGCCAGCTCCTTGTTTCCTGTCTGCCATTGTTGGACAGGCTGATTGATCCAGGTGTGTCTGATTATTGTTGTTGTGACTACTGAGGTCGGGCACACCTGGACTGGTCAGTTTTTCCAATGGTGGCGGACAGGAGGCGGGGAGCTGGCTGAAGTTCAGGAAGTGGTGCAGCTGGGCATAAAGCCTATTGGCCTCATATCAGTCACTTTGCTCTCTTAAAGCCACAATATGAACGATTTTTGTAATAAATATCCAAAAAACACCAGCACAGTGTGATATTTCATTCCGTTTTATACCAAAATATCCCAAGAAGTTGTAAATCCAGAGAAATTCCTATTTTAAATAACGTCTCGTCCCTTGTCATTGTTGCCTATCAATAATATCTGCAGTTTCTAGAAACCATGGCAACACGAGTGGACAGATGTGGATGTGGCGGTTATACAGCATCTAACACGCAGCTGTTGTGCCTTATAGCTAATTCATTACCACAGCATAAAATAATCGGATCAAACGTAGGTAATAAAACATTCATTCATTACCTTATCCGTAAACATGATTAGTGAATTCAACAAGTCTCTGGATGTGAAAACAACATCTTGCATCATTCCCCTCTCATTCATAAAATCATTACGCTTCGCCTTTGTTATTGTAAAATGGGAATCTCTAGTGCCGGAAATCCTACATATTGTGCCTATAATATCAATATCATTCATATCTGTGGACCATTATTTATAATAAAGTGATTGAATATTCTGTTTGCAGGTCCTTTCACCTGTGATCTGGTTTCCCTCCACGCTGATGTACTGAAGACTCTTGACATCGGTGAGGTGCTCGGGGAAAACCGTCAGTTGGTTATTGGAAAGGTTGATGCTGATCAAATGCTCCATACCGCTGACCGCCTGTGGCAGTGTAGTGAGGACGTTACCCTGCAGGTCCAAATCTATAGGAGAACAAACAGCCTGCTTCAATCTTCATCTATCCTTACTGACAGATGTGTGACCACACAGTAAAGCTGAGCTTCCAGGATTATACACTGCAGTATGTAAGTCGGCATCATTTCACCAAAATATCATAACATCAAAGAAGTGCACAGCTCTTTGAAGCCAAGCTAATCTAATCAAAATTCTGTGTATATGAATGTGATTATGTGTGTGTCTGGGAATGAATGAAGTCAACCACTTTGCTGGCAAACACAAGTTGCTACTCCAAATTTAAATTCAAAGTTTAAAAGTGAGGAGTGTTGTGAATTAATGCTGAACTTCAGATGTTTCAAAGAAGTATATGTCCAAGAAAACTATTTTCTCGAGATAAACATTTATGTTAGTTTTATGTTTATGCATTTGGCAGATGGTTTTATCCAAAGAAACTTACAGTGCATTAAGGTTATATGTCCATTTCCTAAAAAATAAAAACCCATGACCTTTGCACTACTAACACAATGCTCTACTGGTACGAGTGGATTCACTCCAGTCTGATAGTTTCTTAAAAATAAATGCACTGGTGTTTTATGAATATTGCATTATCATCACTGTGCTAAAGGCAATGATTCATGACCTCTTGGCTGGATGAGGGTGTATATTGAGAGAATCAGTCGAGATTTCACTACAGGCAACAGAAAGACTTTAAAAGTTTTTACAAATTATTTTAGTTTGAGAACATACAGGCTACGTCTGAAATCTCTAAAATGTTGCCTTTGGTGGCACTATTCCAAGGAACGTCCAAATACAATGTTTGGTTTACTTTCTATCTCCTGATATACCTTCATCGTCTTGTCCCACAACTATATACGTGTGTGTGTGTGGGGTGGGGGGGGGCAGGGGTGATTGGTCGAGCCTGGTCGAGTTTGGAAAAATAAATGATGGCCAAGAAAGTGTCTGGATCACAAATTTAGTGTAAATCAAGTTATATTTTTACTTTTTACACCTTTTGATTGCATTTCTAGTGAGAAATTAGTATTGCAGTCAGTGTTGGGTGTAACTAGTTACTACTGTATTTTTCAATCTATAAGGCGTGTTTTTTTCATAACTTGGCTGGTACTGCGTCTTATAGTCTTATAGGTGCGCCTGTAAGTCAGTATGAATTGATTTTGACATTTATGAGGCAAGAGACAACATTACAGTCTACAGCCGCGAGAGTCCGCTATATGCTGCTTCTGTATTTATGTAATTCAATGATTCAGTGATGTGGAATGACGAGTCTCCGAACTTCACGCTAGTTTGCTTGTTGGGTTAATTTAGACTATTCAACCTTCCAGGTAAGTTCTGTATGCTATGGTTTATCGTTTAAATAACTGATAATATTACTTTAACGTACAGACATCTATTCAACCTGCTGTTCTGTCTTCTATTGTTTAGTTGAATAACTCGCCTTTCCAGATTAAATGTCTGTTCTTCGGCTTGGATTTTGTGAAATAATTTTCTAAATAAACACGACGTATAGATTTTACTGTGACTTATATAAGTTATTTCATCTTAAAGACGCATTTTTGAATGATGTGGTTTATACTCCGGTGCGGTTTTTAGTCCAGAAAGTATGGTAAGTAGTTGAAAAGTAAAGTAAGGGATTACTCTTATCTTTCCAGTAATTTAATTACAGTAAAGGGCTCGTTATAGTCGTGCGTAGGTCCTATGGCGTAGCTGCGACGGCGTAGGTTCCGCGTCGTTTTTTTAATTTATACTTTTGCGTCGTCCTCCGCGTCGACGTGCAAACACACACGGAAACCACTGGTAGGCAGTATCCACGCGTGTAACCACATAGCTACGGCGTAGAACCTATGCACGACTATAAATCGGGCTTAACTTCTGATGTAATTGAACACCCTACTGGGTAGTAGGGCTGGGACGATTAATCGTGCAAATGCGCGTTTTCTCAATGAATGAATTTGAATGAATTACGGTGAAATGATGCCACATCCAAAAGCCAGAGGGCGCTCTTGTGCAGAAACTCCAATTGTGCCACAGAAGTATAAACGTTATTCCAGGAAATGTCTATGGTATATTTATATCGCTGTTCTTCAGATTGTTTCAGGTATTTTCTTGATAATAAAGAATATTTGAATGATTTTGTTTAATGAGTGTTGCTTTTTAAATGCACTTTATACACGACTCGTAATGATTTTAGATTAATAAGGACTTCCTACTGACCAAACACCGTAGTACACGCATGAACTGTGCATGAAACACAGAATCGGAGCCTTGCGATTCAGAATCGATTTTAGACAGGTCTTTTTAATGGGACACGCGATTAATCGTCACAGCCCTACTGGGTAGCACTTTATTTTACAGTTTGTGTACTTACCTTGTACATCTATGGTATATATGCTGTACCTACAAACAGATGTGTGGTACTTACTTTTGAGTATCTACATGGTAATTAAATGGAATCATTACTGCACTTAACCAGTGGTAAATAGTTATTATGTAACTCTAGATAAGTACTGGGTAATAATAGATACATACTTATAGTGTAGATATACTGTAACTAACAAAGAAACACTACTTCTTAATAAGTGTGTAGTATACAATTCTACTTTTAACTAGTTGGTTATTAATAAGCATTAATATTACTGAGATTTTGGCTGTTTACTTGTACTTAAAAATCACACATTAATGCCTGATTCTGCAAAACCTTATTCTACATCCTACCAATACTCAAACTTAACAACTACTAACTAATTTACTAAGTTTTAATAAGCAGTAATTAGGAGTATATTAAGGAAATAGTAGTTAATAGGAAGAATTGGACCTTAAAACGTGTAGGCAGAGTGAAGATGCATTTAGTAACTAATAATTAATACTGTTTTTGAGTAATTTACCCAACACTGATTGTAGTTTTCAAACACGAGATTAGTTATCATAAAAGGTGCTCTCTGTTTATAATTCAAATTACGCTGCCTATGAAGGCTGTCTGAATGCTTTTCCCGGAGCTGCCTTCATGCCGCCGAAGTCATTGCCTCATGAGATAAGCTGTCTTAGGTTTAGGTCATCTACACAACAAGCTGGAGTTCAATCTTACCTCGTAACTGTGAGAAGGTGAGGAAAAACTTGCTGCCTAAAGCTTTGAGCTGGTTGTTGGCCAGAGTGATTTTGTGAATGTTATCTGTGCAACTGCGTAGCATTTTGAAGACGCCATCAGGAAAACTGATCAAGCCGCAGTCCGACAGATCTGACGCAAAAGAAAAGAAATGATGCAGATTGATTCAGAAATTAGAAATCAGTCTGTTAATAAGAGAAATCTAATGAAGAGATTGCGTGGACTCAAGGACTCTCGGTCTCTGCATATTAACCAGCTCCTGTTGCGCAATCACTCAGAAAATCAGTAAATACTATCAGGTCGCTGGGCGGAAATCTCAAAGCACTTTACGTGCACGCATGTTTGGCCTCACAATAACACTGATTGCAATGAGAGTTTACTTTTCTGTTTGCCCTTAAATGATTTAAAGCAAAGGACACTTGACAATTTGGTTAATGGTCAAAATCAAGTGTTTGTTATTGATAGGAGCTCATTAGAACAAAGGCGCCATCTACTGGGTAAATGTTGACCTTTACAGTCAAAACCACTACAATCACTGAACACAATTTTTGGCTTAGCCTCAATTTCTCTTAAATATTTCCAGGTTTTTCATTACTGTTATCAGCAATCAGATTTCTATTATCTCTAGAAATACAAATGTTATTGATATTTTGGATGAAACATTTTTGTTGGACGAAATGCACAGAGAAAACCTAATTTTCTGTGTTCTCATAGCCGTGCTGCCCTAATAGGCTTCATTTTCTTTACATCTATAAGTTTACATTCTTTTGATTTTAAGGCATGAGGTATGACAAAGTTATTTCTGGATAGTTTTAGTAAACCGCTCCTCACACCCACCTAAAAAGTCTCTGTCTTCCTCAATGGTCTCATTTATCCTCCTGGCGACGTTGGCGACGGCCTGTGCCATCTTGTGATGTTCAGCTCTGATCTGAGGAGTGATTGGTGCTTTCAGTTGGACTCAATGTGTCATGCACTGTTAAATAACAAACACGCAGCTGTTTTCTGCCAAAGCACACAAACATGCATTGATATCACAAATCCTCCCTACAGTCTATAGAGATACTAATAAAATATAAGTATTAAACTACTAGACAATATTTTTAATTGTCAGTATTAGTGCCCACTTGACTGATTACCAGGTTTTAAATTTAAACATAACAATGTGCAATGTATGTTTTAAAGGTTTTTATGAATTCTATATAAATGAAACATTAAATAAAACACATTTATTAGAAAATAATACTTATTCATTTAAGTTAAGTAATTCATTTATAGCATAATGCATGCCAATGTGGTGTTATTAAAGTTACCCGTTTACCTGAAATGATATTAAAATGTTAATTTGATGAGATCCACTAAAATGTATAATCTTCATTTATTTTAGTTTTGAACTATCTACCCAGGTAATTAGGTTTTGAACACAGCAAACCACTGCTAAAGAAACCAAACATTACTAAACATTTCATTTAAATGTTTTAAACTTTACACTGTATAGTTACTGAGATGTATCGCTTGTGACAACTTGACCCGGTCACTTCAACCTATAAAGCCAGTATTCTTCCATAAGTTTGGTTTCTGTAACTAACAATAAAGTATAACATATCTTTACAAACTGTTTGAATAATTGTGCTCATGACAGGATTTATTTTTCTGTGCTGTCATCAGTATTCTCAATACACCTGTCTGACAGATACGTCTACAGACAGCTGAGCAGACAGATTTAGAAAGCCAAAAAGTTATTTATAGCACGAGTATTACCTGAACGTCTCTCTATGAAACTATATCATGCACGACCAGAAATATTACATTGTTACAGATTATGAATCATTACTTTGAGGCGTGTTAACTCGTGAATGACGTCACCCCATTCATTTGATGCTAAAGTAGTAAAAGCATTAAAGCGCTCTAGAAGCGTTGAAGTAAAGCAAACCTCTAATTCAGCGCTGTAAATCCTCTCATTTACACATGCGATGTTTTCTCACCCTCTCCATTTACCCGACAGATGTGTTAGATAAGTTTAATCACACAGTGTTTGTATGTTTCGGGTGTATCGTGTGTGAGACCAGCCACACGCAAACCCGGCTGCCGGATTCCACTCACGAGTGTCGCAAAACACACGGCGGCTTTACGACGGCAGCTGCGCAAAGACATCAGCGGTATCAAACTATTTTTTATGTTTTTTATACTTTTCTTTTTTGTTAATCTCCCTACATGGTGCATTTTCTTAATTTTACATAAATTATTTTATCTATAAAAATTTTTACAAATAAAAATGTATAGACTTTTGTTTCTATTTTCTTTAAAAGCTGGCATTTTTAAAACGTTTATTTAACATTTAGTGAACATTATACAAAGAAAACATTTATCATAACATAATATAACAGAGGGAATACAGACAGAAAACAGATCTTACTAATTCAATATACATGCATAATTCATAAAAAGAAAAGTGAATAAAATACTTAAATATTTGTATATCCAAAATACAAATAGACATTTTTTGCATTTGTTTTAAGAAACTCATAAAATATTTTTAGATCTACACAGAAAAAAATAAAAGAGTGTTTTATCAAGATGAAACAGTATCATTCATTTTAATGCATTATCCACTGTAAAAAAATGCAACTCAACATATATTTTTACTTAACTTATATATCTTTAACTTAGATTATGTCAACTTTTAACAAGCCAAAGCTTAAAATAATAGGTTGAAATTGCTTACAAACCAAGTTGTTTTAATTTCATGCTGCATTTTTTACAGTGAAGAACCGGTGTTACAGTCCAGAAAAAGAATCATGGAGTCATCTATTACAACTCATTAGTAAAATGCATCAAAATTCATCACTTCCAAAAGTCTACAGGGAAGTTACAAATGCAAAATAAATGTTCAGGTTCAAGATTACAGAAAGAAGATAATGGATAGATCTCCTAGTGAAACTTATTAATAAAAGCATTACATGAATAATATTGATGCAATATCTTAAAATGAATTTCCTTACCTTATTGGGTAGTAAAAATCTATTACACTGACCATATTTTGTCAATAAAGAAGGTATGTTTAAAAAAAATTGTATAGCAACTAAGATTTCAAAGTAATTTTCTGATATGGAAATTATTACATTTCTTATCCATAATATTAATACCTCCAATGACAACATGGAATCTGTCTTGCAACGGAATTGTAACTAAGATGTGTTTTTACAACTGGCAAATTTTTAGAGCATAGAAGTCAGATTCTAAATCAGCTCTACTAAAACATTTACTGCTGTGTAAATGAAACATGAATCAAATTTTAAAGTCAAAGTACATACCTCACTGTACATACCTCACTGTACATACCTCACTGTCCTGTGTTTGCAAAGTGGTTCGCTCTGCTCATGTAAACCTCATTCTATGAGAAGTGATTCTAGAATGTCCATGGCAGGTCAGGACTGGATTGGACTTTTACTGTGGGACAATAGAAGGTGATTGTGTTTGACCCATGACCCCTTGTGACCCCACAGAGGGCACAGACAGAGTCTGTGGGCTTCAACTGAGTGTGCATATCCATTGTCAGATTTTCGAGAAAAGTGTGTATGTCACTTTAAATATTTAACTCATTTACAGTGTTTTATTCTAATGAATAGAATAGTGCACAATAAGACCAATAAATGTATGTTTCTAAAGTAAAGAGATTCGATTGTCAATCACAAGTGGATAATGAAAGAAAATATAAAAACATTTGAAGATTTCAGAAAGAATAATGGAATCCACAAATCATGCTATTACAAATCAATCACAACATCATTCAAATTCTATTACGTAAACATGTTTTATTTCTTTTAGCAAAAATAACATTTTTTGGCTGGTATAAAGGAATCCATATATTATATTTACATAAATATCAATGTTTTATTTACGTATTATATACAATAAATATTTACATACAGTCTTCACCACACGGTGTAATTGTAAATACATAGACAGTGCTTGAAATCCATTTAAACTAAGATATTATTATTTTTTATTCACTCTTAACCGCTTCTTTTCAAGGTCCATAAATGTTTGGAACTGTTGTCTGGATAATGATTATCCTCTGCTCATGCAGGCTGTGCTTCCTGTTGCCCGTGGGCTTTCAGGATGTTCTCAGGACAGGCAATTTGGCAATTACATGGAGAAAACCACCTGACCAACAAAACAGCCCTCGCTCGATGCCGACCGAGTCTCGTACAGTACTGTTCTTGCTAAGACGGGGGCTTTCAAAAGTACACTTCAACCTCCTTCAGAGGTGTTGATGAAACCCACGAGTGCATCAGATGCAGCCACACTCTTCCACGACCATGTCTTCGTGGTGTCGCAGGATCAGTTCTCCATTTTCATAATATAACATGCTGAGGGGGCTCATCTTTGTTGGTGCGCAGCAGGCCGATGGAACTCTGTTAGGATGATAATACTTTAACAAACTCTGAGGGAAAAGAAGAAATAAAGACAAAATAAGGAATCAGTATGGCACAATATCGTTTAATATTAAAGCTAGTACTGAGAGTGATTTTATTGGAAACATAAAGAGACACTAACCTGCATGTAAGCATGATTGGTGGGATGAAGCTCCTCTCCAAGAGGGTTCGGACAGCTGCCTTCACAGCGGTAAGCGTTGTACTTCTTGGGGAAAACGATCCAGGAACCCCATCCAATCTGATTAAAATCCACGTGCATGTCGACTTTTTTACACTGCAAGCTTTTATCTTCCTGACTTTTGACCAGCTCTGGGTTCCTCATGGGCTGACCTCTCCTGCCCCTCTTGCTTTTGTGCGGTCTTTCTCTACGCACCTCTTTTCCTTCGGTGTTGAATAAAAACTTGGACTTCTCAGCCGTGTGAAGTAGACTCGCCTTGTCCTGCGTTCCTTGATCTGAAGCGGTGTGGGAGAATATAAGCAGCATGGCTCTGTGGTGGACACCGTCCGTGTGTTTCGGCCCATTCTGAAGAGTGTATCTGCTGGATCGTACGGCTCTTTTAATCTTCAGGGGCTTGGTCTCAGAAAGTTTTGGGCTAATCCAATCCAGAAGCAGGTCTGTGACGTTGTAGACACTCCAGTGATGAGATGAGCCCATGAGAGATGTCTCTGTGAGCACGCCCAACGATTGGTTCTGGAGGCAAACATGCTGGTGGCACGGGACGTTCTGCTGGTGTCTGATTTCCACCGTGATGTTCGTTTGGTTTGTATCTCTGGGAATACGAATCCTCAGCTCGGCACCTTGTATCTGACGTTCAGATAGGACAGACGAAAGGTCAAAGTATGTGACGTAGTGTCTGCCTTCACTGGACAAACCTAATAAACAAAAATGAAAAACAAAAGTTATTCTGGGAACATCTTTGTTATATTTGATTAGATTTTGATGGAGTCAAACAACCTTAAAAGTGAAACTGAAGGCAATTAAAAACAATCACTCAGTAACGTAATAATATTTAAATCCTAATGAAAATCAAACATGTTTATGTCCTGGAAAGGTTTTGCGAGGTTCGCCCAATTAAATATGTACCCACCACAGTGGCTTGTGGCTCTTTTGATATTTATTTTTCACCAAGCAGGGATGAATGACTCGCTGTAGTGTACACAAACTTAAAAGTAATGAGGTGATTTGTGACAGCTGAACACACACACTTTGATCCTCATGTATGGCTCTTGTCCAGTGAAGTGTATTGGAGCTGTACATTTACATAAAAACAGCTAATTGCTCTGGTTTATCTAACAAGTGGCCCTATAGTTGTGTTTAACAACTCTTCCATGTAACATAGCCTGCAATGAAGTTAAGAGCTAGAATCTTTCAACTAACCGCTTTGATAACCAACTAAATGGCACAATTTGCACTGTAAAAAATTCTGTAGAAATTACAGTATTACAGTAATTACAGTATTACTGGGTACTAGCTGCCAGTAACTTACTGTAGATTTTACATTGATGTTATTTACTGGCAAGAGTTTGTTCAAAGTTA
Source organism: Misgurnus anguillicaudatus (assembly GCF_027580225.2). Lineage (NCBI taxonomy): Eukaryota > Metazoa > Chordata > Actinopteri > Cypriniformes > Cobitidae > Misgurnus > Misgurnus anguillicaudatus. The sequence goes on along the minus strand of NC_073340.2, from coordinate 37,329,116 downwards.
AATAAACAAAAAACATTTTCAGTTTTTATCTTCTACAGTAAGTTACTGGCAACCAGCTGCATAATTACAGCAATTTTTTTACAGATGGTTTGACTGAACCCCATCAGTTAGTTTCATGTCCTTTATATGCCTAAATCTGATACCATATTGTAATTGATTAAAGTCGTGTAGTATCGATTTGATATATTAAAGTAATCTTAACGGAGGGGCAAGGCACTGCCTTGTTAATCCGTTCAAAACAAACATCGGATCGAAACCCATCGTTTAACACATCTGCAGCAGATCCCAATTCAAAGGAGCATGCCTGTGGCGTGCTGGTAAACGACTGCGCCCGTGCTCGGAACCAAGAGCACCTAATCTAATCAGCGACGTGTGAAAAAGACCTGAGGGCTGATGTTGATTTGGGTTTAACAACTGATTTGTATAAGGATGTCTGGCGAGGGTCTAATCCACATCGGCAGAGAGGGGTTTGCGCAGGGCATTAGTCTTCAAGCTGATCCTGGACTTAGTCAGCCACGAGTGAGATGTGGATTCAAGGTGTCTGGCGCTGAGATTTGACAGCCAGGAGCCACCGGGACCCTCAACAAAAGAGCCGCAGCACTTTTCACCTCAGTGCGCAACTCTGATATCCAGACTCAGGCGCGCATCAAACCCCCAAAGCTCCCAAGTCCATTAAACCTCAACTCTTTCATATGAAAAAAAAAAACCATGAGAAATAAATGAAATAAAATATGGCTTACTCTTTGAAAGGATGCTCCGGATTGTGTCCGCCTGCTCGTGGTCCATATAATCCACAGGGCGCGTCTGGTTCATCTTGAAATTCCGATAGAGCTGCATCATGTAGGTGGGCAAACGATGGTTCGATCGGTGGGTTCGGTCCGGTCTGGATAAATGCGCTGATATAGTCCTTGTGCCATGGAGATGGCTGTTACTGTTGTACTTTCCAAATACACCAAGAAGCAAAAGTTGGTAGCAGGCCAGGCGCAAAGCTCCGAGCGCATGCATGATGGACTGAACTCTGAATGACAGGTTGAGGGGTCCAAGAGGGCTTATATACCCCCACCCTCTGCCCCTGCTGCATATTTAACAAGTAGCAGAGGACATTAAAGGAAATTGACATGCCATGACAGCTCATCATCTATTCATGTGGTAATGAGACGCATTTTTTACAATGAACAATTAAAACACCTTGCGCACCGTGACATCACCAAAGTTACTTTTGCTCTTTGAAGACTAAACTGGGTCAAGGACACTTTACGTGTAGGACACACTGCACAAATGACTTTCTTACTGAGTATTTTTGGCATTTTTTTTGTACAAATAATACAAATTCTTAAATCAAGATGGATTTTTATGATGAGCAAAACAACCTGCCAATGGGGTAAGAATGCTTGTTTTAAACACAAATTAGCTTAAATTTTATTTATTTTTTTGTCTAAAAACTAGACTTATTTTCTTATAGGTAACCTTGCTCATCAAGAGAATGCATCTTGATTTAAGAATCTTTAGATATTTGTAATGCAAACAAGACAAAAATTCTGGGTAAGAAAGTCATTTTTTGCAGTGCATGGGGTATGACCTTGTTTTTTTGTATTATTCTACATCCTGGCTAGATCAATATCATCTAGACCATTTTGAAATTATATCATGAGAACTGCTCACTCTTGCTTCATTGATATAACCAATTCTATGTTTCTAGCACTGTTAAAAAAATCTGTAGAAATCACAGTATTACTGGCAGCTGTTGCCAGTAACTTACTGTAGATATAATGTACACTGTAAAAAATTGCTGTAATTATGCAGCTGGTTGCCAGTAACTTCCTGTAGAAGATAAAAACTGAAAATGTTTTAGGTTTATTTAACTTTGAACAAACTCTTGCAAAAAATTTACAGTAAGTTACTGGCAGCTAGTTGCCAGTAAAATCCAGTAATACTGTAATTTCTACAGAATTTTTTTACAGTGTATGTTATTTGTTCAAAATTAAATGCGCATTAAACATTAACAAGTCTTTACAGAATAAAACTATAAAATAACAGCCTCATGCAAAGCATTCTAGTAACCAAAATCTGAAGGATAAAAACAGAAAAAGGTGGATGAGGATTTCTGGTTTCCAGAATGCTTCGCATGAAGCGGTTACCTTATTTTGTTAAGGTTAAAGACTTGTTAATGTTCATTTAACCTTAAGCAAACTGTTGCCGTTAAATAGCCTAACATATATTTACAGTAAGTTACTGGCAAACAGCTGCATAACTACAGCATTTTTTTTACAGTTTGGTTTTGTCTCACCGTTATCACAAAATATAATCACAATATAGATCGTCCATTCCACAATCTCTCCAGTACAGCACAGATGTTGTTTTTTAGCACTGGGCAGTTTAAACTATTACAATAGGCTATAATTTTATAATAACAAAAATAGGCCTGCCAAATAAATCCAACATATCGAGCCCTGCCCTAACGAAAATTAACCATGTTTTTTTTGTGGTAAAAATGTAGTAACCATGTTTTCTTTCTGGTTTAATGATTACTATTTGCAAAACCATGGTTTTACTACACTGACCATGTTTTGTTTAACTGTAGAAAAAACATGTTTCATTTTTGTAAGTGTGAACTTACCTTAAGGGTGAATCTAACCTTAAGGAGCTTTTAAATGTTTTCTTTCATAATCATATTTTCTGAATGGCTTTAATAAATACATGAGAGTTACACAAACAGTTCACGAGTTGTAGTCTGAACCCCTCAGCGCCAGTCACACACATACACCCCCGAAACACACGCATGCTCAATGAGAGCATCAAACACACGCACCACGAGTGCTGTCCCTCCGAGCGTCTGAATCCAACACACAACAGGGATTTTACACAAGTGTGTGTTTTCTGAGATCAGTCGTTGTGTTTTGATGGCGGAGATTTCACTGCGATGGTGAGTGAAGAACTTTAACTTTCTCTCAGCAACGGTTTGTCTCACACAGATTCATTTCATAAAACTGCATTGCTGTAGATCCGAATCAAAAAGCCAGCGCGTTCAAACAAACCGGAGCTTCTATGCAGCGGAATGTGTTTCTCTTGTCATTTCTCTTGCAGTAAATTGCATGACTATGGTTTGATACCTGTAACGAGTGTGTGATTTGTAACCTAGAGTTTGTAAATGACACATGATCGTTAGCAGATCATAACAGCGTTGAGAACTCCGGTTCATTTTAGTAAGCTTTTTAGTGAATCGATTCAGTAGTTGATTCACAGATTCTTCAACACTTGCCATTTTACGTATTGTTGTTTTTGTGTATCGCATTAGCTATTAAGTGTAAGGTTTCTCTTGAATAATAACTGTACATATTCACATAGATTGTGTCAATAAGTCCAGTCCACACATCGAAGTTGGGCTTGTTCGACTGAATCATACAAACGGACTCGACTCAAAAGAACGATTCTTTTGCGAATTGGACGTCACTCAGTGTGTCGCTTTAGAGTACTACTTTGTTGGAGAGCAGAAAAGAGGGCAACAACGTCATTAAACGAGCGATTAGAGTCACAATTACCACCATCATCTTAATGTTTGAATAATTTGTAAGCTTCATGAGACTTCGTGTGGATTTAGAAATCGTTTGAATGAGAGAGAGGGGAAAAAACAGGTACATTTACACAAACTGACTGAGGCGACACGAAATGTCCGTTTGATTACAAAATGAAACGTCATATTTTACCACAAAGGCAAACATTATTTATTTATATTATTCGATTTTAGATAGATGATTAAAATATATTTGTTTTTACATTTATATGTGCATTGTTCCTAAATGATGACAAAAGTCTTAGACGTCGTGTAATTTTTTTTTATAATTTTTGATGTTTCCTCAGAAAGTCGACATTAAACAAGATATAATCTATTTCTAATAGTTAAAGTTTGACGAAACCTAAATGTTGAATCTTATCAATCCACGTTAAAACCATTTAATATTAATCGTTTCAAATGCTAATGTGTTAATCGAGAGTCAGGTATATGAAGATTAATGGTGATGAAGTTCGTTTCGATGCTGATATCCATTAGAGATCTGTGAATAATCCATCTATGTGAAGATGTCACTGCTAGATTAGAGGAGTTTGCTTTAGGGATTGAGATGAAGTCAAGTGCCCTTGTTAGGGTTTACAGCAGGGAAACAGGTCATTTGTTGAAGACCAAAATGAGACCAATTAAAAGCACTGTCACAGTTTTCTATGCATCTTGTGTTAAATGCCTTGCACGAGCCTTAATTTAAGTGAGATAAACCTTAATGGGAAAGGGAATGTAAGAGATGTTTTTTTCTGGATCTTCTGTGTGCTTACAAAGTTTTGTTAGAAGATGCATTGAATTCATTCATTCTTGTTAAGGATATATTTTCAGAGATATATTTTCACATATACCCTATGAGGGTTTGAAACAAAAGTTCATTTACACCAATGCTTGTTTTCTCTCTTGATATATTTATTTTTATATAGAATTCTACCCAAACTATAAATCTAGTTATCATCAGACAGGAGTCAGCTATCTCATTATTTAATAATTTAGTTGAACTGTCTTCTTAACATTTCTCATAAATGCCTGGTTGGGGTGCGTTTTTTTAAATGAGTAAATATTTACGAAAAGCCTTTAAATATAAAAATGCACATTTGAAGATAAGTGTAGAAGACTTCTTACTTTTAACAGTATTTTTTAGCTTCCTTAAATACAGCTTCCTTAAATAAAAAAATAAATTCCCATAAAATGTTATAATATAGTGTTTAATATATAGCATATCTTTTATAGGATCAGCTAAGTCTGTCTCTCTCTCAAGGGATTTTTCTCCCAAGGGCTTTTTCCCCAAAGGCTTTTTCTCCTAGGAGTTTTTTTAACCTCTAGGGAGTCGACTAACATTGGCTTACCTTAGTTCTTTCTCCTATACTTTACGCTCCACTCACTTTTCCACTTCAGTTTTTTTCTCAGATTTTTCTGTGTTTTCACTTGTTTTTATTAATGTAAAGCTCCTTTGAAACAATTAAACAATTGTGAAATGCGCTATATAAATACAATTAAATTGAATTGAGTTTTTAAATCTGTGTCAATTTAAATGTAGGTTTCTACTATGACAACATACAATCAGGATAGTAGTAAGATGATTTCTGTAGCTTTTGTTTAAAATGAATTAGCTGTTCTTAAATACTTGGTGGATTATTGATGATATAAGGATTATTTCTGAATCTTTTATTAGCTCTTTAGCAACATTTGCCACACCATAAAAAAACTGAAAAAAGCAAATTAATGAAATTAAAAGAGCACATTAATATTTATTATGATGAACGTTGTCTGTGCTAGTACACACTTTGAACTTGATATAAACCAATGTCACATAACAACTAAAAATTGCATTTAAGATGCTCAAAAAAAACTTGCTTTAATGTTTCAGAATCTGATGCAATTTTGCTGTATTTGTGGATTTATTGTTGTTGTACAGTTATGCAAGATTTGTTTGACTGAATCATGATGTGTTGAGTTGATTTTAGCCACTAGATGTCATGTTGTCTATCTGTTGTCTGTATGTAGTCAGTACAGTAATACAAGGGCTGCGTCTGCAATCTGAGCGTGCTTCTTTTGAAAGCTGCACATAGAGACGGAAAGACATTACAGCAGCTTTACGGTCCTGTGCCGCGATTTGGACAGCATAAACATGGTGTCAGATTGAGTAAGTAAATAAAAACTTTAGGGTGTCTTTTTTTATTGTCATGATTTGTTGTATGTTATGATTCAGTTTGTATCATCAAGTCTTAAATATTTTCTTGGTTATTTCTAAAGCTCATATTTGCTTGCGATCATTTAGACATGATGATTTTTTGGGGTGTAGCTATCATAAAGAAATGTTGCCATTGACTGTCTATTTTCGGATCATCTGATTCAGATAGAAGTTTGTTTAGAAAAAGAAAAGTTGCTTACATTTCATTGTTCGTTTGTGATTTCACTCGGATGAAGATATCTTTGGATCAGAATCAGATGCCTCTCACTAAATGCGTGTAACGTAATTGAAGTTATGTTCCTCATTATGAGGGCAATCCGGACAGGAAAATACGCTTCCTAACGGACACAAACACAGGTGTCATTTTTATAGAGCAGAGCGAGTCCAGACGGATGCGGATGTTTAAAACACAATTCATCAGTCGTACAGATAGCAGGAAACAGGCAGGTAACCCGTTTTTAACAGCCTGTGAGGAAGTTTCACAGGAAGCTGAAATTCTGATCACTCCTTTAAAACATCACATCACTTCCTTACACACAGCACACTTCATAAATACAGAAAGCATAAGTGCTGTAAAGAAGAGCTCAGGTAAATATATCAATTATTGACTCATTCTGAATTCTTGGTACTTTATCATCTGTGATTCACGAAAAATCTTTTTGTGAAAAATGTTTACATTTTCCATACACTTAATTTTTATGGAGACCACACCCATAAATCATGTAAGTTCTGCTGTGATTTTCAGATTTGACACCTATACTGTAACTTTAACACTTCTGGTTGACTTGTGGCCAAACATCATTAACATTAATAGTGTCATATGTTATTTAAGAGATATTGTATTGATATATTTGTTTCAGTTAATAACTATCTTTTTACTATGTTAGTTGTATGAATCGGTAGATTTACTGTAGTAAGACTGGCAGATGTTGTCAATATGAGTTACCCTATGGGCTTTGTGAAGAGTCTTTAAATGGGTCATATGACGTGATATTAGCGCTGCATGACATACCGAGAAATTTATCGTTATCACAATACTGGTATACACGATATTTGTATCGCAGAGAGATGTGATAACTTGAATTTATTTTACATGTCTATCATTTGTATGTTGCACGCTTAGATTGTCCAAATAAGACCAATCAGAAGGGGCCTTACTAAATACAAGAAGGTCTTATACTGTTATACTATTGGCTAGACCGCGGGTGCAGAGGTGAACCTACCGGCCCAAAGCAAGGAGCGCAAAATAAATACGGCAGGTGTAGAGACGAGCAAGAAAAACTACAGCAACGAAATTGTACTTAAAAAGAATGGTACGTTTTAGCCTGAATTATATGCATATAGGAGATCCGTAAGGCTGCAAAGATTAAAGTCTTAAACCCAATGAGTTATTCTTTATAAAAGTGAAAGGCTATTTTCTGAAACGCCCAAACTTTCTAAGTCACTGTGTGGGAAGATTTGCATAAAACCACCCACATGTATATGCAAAGTAACTTTTAGGGTTAGGGTTAACTCTAACGTGTTTCAGGAAGGCGGGACATAGAGGAGCAATAATACGGTATGTGGTAGGCATGGGGCGGTATAAGATTTTGGCGGTGTGATAACCTTTAGCAAAAATACCACGGTTTCACTGTGTTGCGGTATTGCCATTGCAACACTAAAATGTGTTATTTTCAAAAATGCCAGGTAAAAATAAAGCCTTTATATTATAATATGCTTTCAAAAAATATATAATCTTTTCGTAATGTATATTAAATGTAAACATCAAATCAACCACATGATTGAATGAATTTTGTATAAACACAGCTCATACCTTGGAGACGGTATCACAGAACATTGAAACCTTGACTGTTTAAAACCTCGTTATACATTGAAAACAGTAACCGGCCCATGCCTATTATGTGAAAAAGTATTTTTTAAACTCTAAACCACGTAACACATTGCATTACACAAAAGACATAAAATATGTTTTATTTTTAGCAACGCCTTTAATTCTCCTTTGGTTTTCCCACAGTATCAGGAATAACACAAGATGAATAAAGGATGACGATGAACTGTTTATGTAAGAATTGATTCTGAAATTTTTTAGAGCTGCATAAAACAAAGAATGAGATAAAGATGACTTAAACATTTCTACAATTCATTTTTAAAATTATGACGAAAAGGGCAGATTGAATATTAGCATTCAGAGTTTTAAGAGCTATGGTGAAGTCATCTGAACTATTTCATGATTCTTATGTTGTCATTTTGGAGCTCAGCAACATCCGCTTTATGTACCCAATGTCATTGTGTGTAAAGAGGAGGTCAGAGTTCATACTGAACTTGAGGGTTTGTGTTAACATCAGTGAGAGTAAATGATGATAGAAATGTTATTTCTGTGTGACCCGTTGTCTCATTTGTCCTTGCATTTATTTCAGCATGATGGCACTCAGAAGCGAGTGATAGATGAACAAAAACTGGTCTAGTTAGTTTGTGTACATGTGTGTTTGTGACCGGTGTAAATTTAGCTAAGATTGAGATAGTACTGCAATTTCCTGCCTCACCCTGTTGCCCCATGTTGTGTGTGTGACTGTGTGTATCACACAACTGCAGTTTGCTGTATTAGTAAACCACACATACTTCTTCAAGAAGTTTCCCTCCTCGTGCCCCAGTTGTCCTCATAAATCCCTGATCTTCTGAGGAACATGACCTGTCAGATCGCTTGGCTCACGTTCATCTGCACAAGTTTTGTTTAGCTTTTTCTTCACTGAGAATTGGATTGAAACATTTTTAAAAGTGTTAAACAGAATTGTGTTATGATACCAAAGGAAACTGATATTTGATTATCCAGCATACTGAATAAATGTGCAAGGGTTTCAAGTGTGTGTGTAGATATTTGTGATTGATATCTGTTCTGCAGAGACAAATCCAGCGTCCTGGATTTGTCCGGAATTGTTTGATTTTTGGTTAATTCGCACTGCCAATGATTTTCTGGAATCTGTGCATGCATTTACACACATAACGTAAAGACACGTGACTAGGGGTGCCGAAATACACTATTAGTGCGTGCCCGATAACTATTCTGAATCGCACAGCCGATAATATTCACAGCTTTTTCATGTACTACAGCTTTTGATCAGTAAGTCCTTATCGATCAGAAATCACTGTTAGTTTGACTTGTTTATAACATGAATTTGAAAAAGCAACACTCGTCAAACATAATCATTATACTTATTCTTTATTATCATGAAAATATCTGAAAAGTTTTGAAGAACAGCAATATAAATATATCCTTAAGACATTTTCTGGAGCTGCGTGTCATTAAAATGTGTATTGTTCTTCGTCTACAGTGCATATTGAGTTTCTGCACGAGAGCGCCCCCTGACTTTTGGATATAGCGGCATTTCACCGTAATTCATTTAGAAGCATAGCAAGCATCATCGGCCAATATACACACAACGTATTTTAGTCCTGCACTTATTAGGTTTTTCTACAGCGTCTGAAGTTTGCTAATTATCTGTAAATATTTATTTCTTGAGAAACCACGCGTGTGCATGTTTGTTTATGACAAGATCATAAGATGCGCTGTTCTGTAATGCTGGTGAATGATCTCAGCTTCAGCGCTGATCGTGACGAGCTATCAGATCTTTGCTTCAGTCCAGTTTGCAGACATTTCTCATTGTAAATATTGATCTGCGTTTTAAGTGTCATAGTGAGTTGAACCATAACTTCAGGATGCATTTGCATGTGCGTCCTCACTAGTAAATCGGCATCAACTGCTTTCAGATGGAGCAGCATTAACTTCACAAAGCCGTATTTCTCAGAGAAGCTAGGCAAAATTGCGTCCATAATTGTGGACAAATCGCCTCTGATATCCGATTTTGCCGAGCTTCTCTGTAAAATACGGCTCTGTGTAATAAATGCCGCTCCACCTGAAAGCAGGTGATGTCAATTTCCTACTAATCATGAAACCAGTTAAACTGATGAGATACGCATGAGAATCACAGGCAATTTATCGCCCACCCCTACAGCATGTCCCTTACGGCATTGTTTCTGCGTCTTGTTCACACAGAGAGAATGTTACGGCAATGTTAGGTCCTCTTTACGGTAGTAATCCCAGAACATTTACGGTACGTGTTTGCGTTCACACAGAAGCCCCTCTGCCAATTTTACAGTAATTTTTCGGGGCCCAAAGTGCTGTGTGAATGAGGTTCAATTGTGCATGATTATGAGGAGTATTGAGGGTTCTTTATGTGTTAGTTCATTATATTACTATATTAGCTTCAATAAAGAATAGGAGTCTGTGTGTAGCTGTAGGTGTGTGTGTGTACTGAGATTCACAGTATTTACTCAGCTGTGTGTGTGTTGTGTGAGAGACGGGGCGTCTTAATTGCTTACGAATGAAGTAATTAGTGTGATGTGCTAACTTACAAGAGCCGCGCTGAATTACGTGATGTAAACACGCATGCTGTTAGCTCATCGCCTTGTTTGCTTTGAGCTGACTGTGTGTGTGTGTGTGTGTGTGTGTGTGTGTAGAGAAGGTTGTAACACACTCACTGGGAAGAGCTTTCAATTCATGTGATAATTGTGTGTGTGTGTGTGTGTTGTAGGATTCAGTTCTGATGAGTAACACATACAGACATCCTACACGCACAAACACACACACTTGCACAACCTTGCACTGTGTGTCTGACACTTGTGTCGTTCAGACTAAAGCGGTCTCTTTAGAAGGATAGGTACTAGTTAAAGACGACTGCCCCAAACACACACACACGTTGCGTCTGGTTATCATGGCGTGATTTATTAGTCTCCTCCGTTATCATCTGACGCTCTCTGTCTGTCTGTGGGGTTTCTGTCTGTGGATTTGATGGTGTTCACAGGTACAGTAAGAGTTTGTGTTTGTAAAGGTTCATTTAGGTTCTGGGAACAGTGTTATTCTCAAAATAATTGTTAAAACTCTCATTTGTAGACATTCATCTTCAGTTGGAAGAATGATTCGTTAGTTAAGTTGTGAAATGGCTAAGGTAAACATTTGTTAAACATGCATGTTTCATCCAGTTGCTGTGTGTTTGTGTTTGTGTATCATTGTGTGATTTAAATGGTCTAGCAATCTTGTGTGTTCTCTCACTTAATTTTTTACTTATGAATACCAATTTTAGTTTTTTTTAAAAAAGATGACACCCTATTAAAACTGTCTCATTTGTAAGTCGATTTGGATAAAAGCATCTGCTAATTGTTAATTTGTTAATGGACACGTCTTCAAAAAATGTTGTTGTTTAATGAACATTTCTGGCACAGAAACCAGCAGACTACTGTTGTTTTAATAGTTTTAATATACTGATAAACATCCAGCTGTTTATGTTCACTTTAACAAAAATAAACTTGACTACTGTGTTGACTGCCGGTGCCGATGCTCCTGTGTGGGCGCTTCGTGAGCCCTAATGTCTGAGGAAAACATATACGAACTATATATGCTGGTTAATAGATGTCAGGAGGGTCGCGTTGTGTCCTAGGAACACAGTAGCTTACTCGTACAGTATATTTACTGCAGTGGTGGATCAGCTGCTCTTCCTCATCTTTCATAACTTTGTGATTGTCCTGTAAATATGCTTTTAAATATGTGCGTACTTATGCGCACACAAGGTGGATGCGAGAAGAAAGTGTAATCAGGGCTCCAGACTGCCACCAAAATTTGAGTGTGTGCGACTGAATTTTACATCCACATGTGCGACCAGTTAAATTGACCTTTTTTTGTGATGTGACACTGAATTTGAAACCGCACATTGTACTTTCTGCATTTAACATTAATGTATTTATAAGTAATGCAGTGGAAATTAGTAGAAATGTGAATATTTGGTTAGCATGTTGATTTACGGTGTGTGCCCCTAAATTTTCTGGTTGCGCCCCTAAAATTTTCAGTTGGGGGCCACTGTGTTCCTAGTGAAAAAATTTAGCCTGGAGCCCTGGTAATGTATATTTTTGTCTGCTGTATCCCGGGCTTTGACGAAACCTGCTTGCACTCTGATGAGGCAATGCTTGCAATGCATGACGAGAAACGGACGTACATTTCTTTACGTCCAACATTACACAAAAGGAAAATGTTTCCACACATTTCTGTCATTTTATTTGCCGATAAATGAAACCACGTCAAAAAACTAGCATTTGAAATTTCAAATGAGTTAATATCCAAAATGTGCAAAATTCCGCGTTGTACATTAAATTCCATTTTTATACTTGGATCCGTGTTTTCCGCATCGAGTAAATCACAGGCCCTACATATATATTGAGACGACCGTGTGAGTGTGGTCATGAGGATGGTAAGGCGTGTTTTCGTTTTGGGCTGTGCTCAGTCATCTCTTCACAATAACTGTAATTATGTGCTATTTCTGAGTCTCTGTGTGTGTGAATATGAGAGCCAATTTCTCCTGTAGCAGTCTGGGAATATTTGTAGCTGTTAAAATCATCCAGACCTCACCCTTGCACCATTGTAGTATTATGAAAATGAGAAGACATTTCACATTTTGTGTGCCTTGAAGGAAGTAACATCATTTGAACAACAATGTATTTTGAGACATTTTTATTTTAAGTTTATTGCCTTACCAATCGAAATACCATAGTAAAAATCAAAGTGCCAGGGTGTTCCCCTGTGATATCCCCATGGCCACCCGCCCTGCAGTTACGTTAATCTTGAAGTAACATGTAACACATCCTCAAGGTGTTGCAATGCAGGAAGTTGTGTGAGGAAGTGGGTTTTTCCGGGGGCCAATGTTCTTTGTGAGAGGGGAAGAAACTCTCAGCATTGACACTGTGGTTCACTGCTAATGGAGGTGAAACAGTGATTGTCAGAATGATGACAACATTGCACATCTCTTCAGTGTCTTGAAGAGTTCATGGTATAAATGCAATAGTGGGCGACTAGTACACAACAGAAATGACAGATAGTCCATTAGTTGTGTCGCATTGATGATGATCTGCAATTCTGACGTTTTATAGCTATGAATAAAAACATGAATGGAGGTTTATGTTTCTGTTTTTATTCAGGTTATTTTGGATGTAAGTTGCTAATTTGCTATAGAGCAGTGGGCAGGATATGAAATTAAGATGGCACTGGAAATAATGTTTACCTATTTTTGTCTGAATAAATGACAGTGTTTTAGTTGCACTCTGTCTAAACCACATAGTCAAGAGATTCTGAAATCTCACCACACTTCCTGTGGAAGTGGGCGGCCTTTCTGCGTGTTTGAGGTGTGTCACCAAAAACTTTGTGGTTTAATACAATTTAAACGGATGAGTTACAAAAAAAATTCACCCCCTCACCGTTTGTTATGAAGGGCAAAATTAGCTATATAGGCCAAAAACACTTTTTGTACCAGGCTGTTTTAACATGGAGGTCTATGGGAATTGACTCCCTTTTGGAGCCAGCCTCAAGCAGCCAGTCGATGAATTGCAGTTTAAGTCTTCATCAGAAAGATCGGAAGGTTGCTTCTCGGAACAGACGGACTGCAAGTCGTGAGCACACAAACACCCGAAGCAGTGGGCAGCTATCCATGCAGTGTCCGGGAGCAATTGGGGTTAAGGTGCCTTGCTCAAGGGCACCATAGTCGCAACCCGCCAGTCGTGAGCCTTGAACCAGCAACTCTCGGGTTACAAGCCAGACACACTAACCACTAGGTTTCACTTGCCCCAAACCCCATTACAAGTCCAGGTGCGTCCAAGAGAGAATATGCATAAGTGCAAATTGAAGCACACAAATCCTCTCATACGAGGAAAAGCAAGCAATGTGCACGTTAATGTAAAACTATGATGATAATAATAATAACTATCGCCAACTATCATCATGAAAGACTGCTATTGGCCATGTCTGACGGTCATTGATACACAAAAGTATTGTCTATTGGCGCAACCTATGGTATAACCATGGCTATATCAGTACGTGTAGGCTGTTAAAATTCAAATCAAAGAAATGCACATTTTGAGTTTGAATGATTTCACTGTCAGTTGCATTTCTTTCAGCATAATTGCAAGAACAACATTTATATTTCACTGCAGGCAGCTACTTTAAATACACCTTTAAGTACTTTTTATCTGTACTAATTACTGTGTAGATCTTCAACTACATGACAGAGTGCTGTAGTTTAGTGTCTGAATGTCTTTTAAAGGTTTAGCGGAAGATTTTCACACATTTTTTTAAAAGCACTGCCCCTCCACTTTAAAGGCGGAGTCCATGATGTTTGAAAGCCAATGTTGATATTTGAAATCACCTAAACAAACACGCCCCTACCCCAATAGAATCTGGACCTTCTGTTGATAGACCCGCCCCACACATACGCAACCCGGCATTTGATTTGATTTGATTGGCTATAAGTGTGTTTTGGTAGTCGGCCCGTCTTCTTTTCCAAAGCGTTTTTCAAACATCGTGGACTCCGCCTTTAAAAAAAATGCAAACGCGCAACACTTTACCTATTAACGTATGCACAAGACTAGTTTTCTTTGCTCTGTTCACAAGTTGCTGCCGGCATGGCTCATACATTGAGATGATTACCGTGTCTGCGTGGGTTCGTGACTTGTGCCAGGGCTAGCATCACTAATCATAGCTTACTAACTTTTACTAGCTGTCATTTTAAATGGATTTCTCCAAATAGCATGACAAACTTTAGCTGTCGAGTAGAAACTTTGCAACTGGGAAGCCCAACCTGTGTGAAATATTCTCCCAAAAACACTCTGGTTTTGTTTCCTTCTTCAGAGGCCTTTCTCTTCTTGTCATACAATTCGTAAACACTTTCTCTTCAGACATTCTGAAAAAAAATACGGTGAGAACCCGAGCTTTAAAGGTGCAGTGTGTAAATTCTGGCGGCATCTAGGGGTGAGGTTGTAAATTGCAACTAACGAGAACGTAGAGAAGCTACGGTAGCCGCCACAGGACAAACATGTCATCGTCGGAGACAACTTATTAAAAAAGTTTGTCTGCTAAGGGCTTCTGTAGAAACATGGCGGCACAAAATGGTGACTTCCATGTAAGGGGACCCTCGGTGTATGTGTATAAAAACGTCTCATTCTAAGGTAATAAAAATATAACAGGTCATTAAGTAAGGTCTTTATACACCACTGATAATACAGTTATGTATATTATATTGCATTTCGGTTAAGAGATCATCCTAACAGTTACACACTGCACCTTTAATGAATGGCTGAAGCCGTAGCCCACCACACATATACACCTGAAAGTGCGCATGCGCAGAAAGCGAACCTAGGGACAAGCACGTATAACGGCCTTACGTAAACATATCATCAGAATGATTGACAACTGGGATGACCAATAGTCTTGATAATCCATCCGGAAAAAGAAAATCTTCCGCTATGCTTTTAATTTAGTGATGAATTAAGAAATCAAAATTTCCTTGAGCTTTTGACATAAGAGTACATTGTACTTAAAAAAAAAAACATCCTATAAGTTTCAGAAATCAAACTTCTTGAACAGGGATGCAAAATTCTGGGAATTATAGAAATTCTCCATGGAAATTAAACAGTATTATATGGGAATTGTAGCACATGGATGATGTCGAGTTAACAGTGTTTTTACAATGTTTACCAAACTGCTTTCTAAGTTTGTTTATTATGTACTGAGTATTGACGTATTTTAAACCAAAATGACCCCCATTGTTATCAGAGTACATAACAACAGTTTTTTCATATGCAAAACTGTTAGCCAATCATAGTTGTGCACATTGACTTTCAAATCTAGAATGTGACACGCCTATCACAGCAGCGTCTTTTTAAAGACAGTGTCAACATTGGGATAGATAATAGTCTATTACTTCTACATTGTGATGTTTTTGTAGGGGCGTAAATCAAACATTTAATTGCTGCCAACAATGCAATATTTGCCAAATCCATTTTCCAATTACGAAATAGTTCCAAACCCACACGATTTGCGTCCGATAGCAGTCACAACGTCTTTTGTCTCTTTTGCTCAGTTTTCGCTCCTACAACCACTTCTGCTGCATTGCATTCACTTGCTAGACACTATCACAAGAAATTAAATGCAATTCCGCTAAGCACGCATTTTCGTAGATAGACGTTATGTCAAAGAATGAGGACGTGGAGAGGGTCAAAATAAAGGTACCCTTAAATAAAAATTTTATGTGTGGCATTGATGCATCATATCCATGTCGGTGATTGTTACATCCATAGTTTTTTAATGTAAAAATCTTGATAAGTTTATAAGTGGACCTCCCTGAACGTTATGAAATTAAAAAAAGATGCAGTTCATGACACCTTTAAGAATGAGGAGCATTCTGCATCCTTCCTCTGATTGGCCGTTTAACTGTAGATGCTTCCTGCAGCTGCAGGCCACTTCCTGCCTGTGCTGAGATCCTTTTGTGCCGAAACGCTCTGTCCCTGACTGAAGTTCACCAGCAGAATTTCAATAGATCTGTGTTTTAGTCCTGTAACACTGGCTGATCTGACATAGGATGAGTGCTCGGGAATAACCGGATTTCCAGAAGGAATTCTGTCACTGAGATCCTGAGGTTTGTTTTAACATGGAATAGAGACAATGATGAATATTTAAAAAATTCTGTCTGCTTGGTAGTTTGAAGTTTTTGTTGGTCCGAGTATGCTTTTAAAGTGTGCACTTGACATTTAACCCCTAATTGATGGACAGTAACTTTTTTACGAGTATCTGCGGTCCTGTAAACCGGCAGATGGCCGGTGATGGTTTGTTTTTATGGATGTTTGTCTAAGATCGTCTGCTGGCTTGTGGGTGGGTTTGTGAGGCAGATGCTCATCTAGGGCAGATGTAGTGTGAGTCTGAAGATGTCACCTACACTTTGTCCCACTTACATAACAGCACGTCTGTTCTGATTACGCCTTCATCCGGCTTGAAAAAATTCAGATGATTTAGAATTTTGACATTATAGTCCTCTAAAAACAAAGTATGTTTAGCAACTGTGATTTAATGTTTGAAAAGTACTGTGACTCAGAGAGGTCATCCTTCCGAGGTCTGTGTGTTTTAAAACCTGTTCTTGTGTGTGTATGTGATTGACAGCTGCTAGTGGAGTATGGGTACGACTGCCAGTGCTGCTCCACAGCCCACACTGCATGAGGGTTTCCACGGCAACGGGATGACGGACAGCAGGCGGTCGCAGAGCAGCGCCTCTTTCCAGACGCTCAGCATCCACAATAGCAAGGCCAAATCCATCATCACTAATAAAGTTGCACCCGTGGTCATCACGTACGTCTACCTCACTGCTCGGCTCCCTGATGTCATTTTGAGTAGTTCATCACATCAGCTGTGTATTTGTGTGTGTGTTTGTTTAGGTATAACTGTAGGCAGGAGTTTCAGATCCATGATGACGTTCTCAGGACGAATTATAAAGTCGGGAGGATCTCGGACAACATGCCAGAGCATCATCTGGTTCAGGTGAGCCAGATTCTGAATACTAATGATAATATTTGGTAGAGATGCACCGATTGCGATATTCTGGGCCGGTTATCGATTTTCCTGTAGGTGTGACCTGCCGATAATGATTTTTCCAGATTCTAAGAATTCTAATTGATAGCATATAGGCTACAAACAAAAATCCTCTTTCCTGTAATATTTTTTTATTTTCATAAAAAAAGAAATGATGAAACATTGCACTTTCACCCAAACTGCATTAAAACATGATTTTCTTTCATTTAAAAAGATTTAAAAATAAAGTGCTCTCAAACTCAGTCAGGCTGATTTACATTCTATTAATGTCCAAATATCAGTTGGACAGCTGTGGTTAGAAGAATAGTTACTAGTTATGATGTGTAAACTTATTAATCATTCTTTTGAACAAAATAAGCAAGCAACATGCAGTGCATCCTATATCTGTCATTCTGAATATATACAAATTACATTTCATTTATTTTAGTTTGCAAACAGAATTAAAGCAATGTTCCGACCGGCTCCGAATTGAAATGTCATGAGACTGACTGGTCGGTTACCGGTCTGACTGATCATGCTTAAAATCGGCCAATTCTGGTCTCTGGCCGGTCGATCGGTGCATATTTATATAATAATTATTTACAGACATTACTATTTTTTTCCTGTGTTTTCACAACTAAAATGAATACATAAAATACAGTTCGACTCAAGGTAGATTTTGAAAACACCATGTGAGCAGTTCCAGCATTATGGATGTGACATTTGCATTCAAAACTTAAAATTTTTTTTCTCAGAGAATGGATGTATTATCAATATAATTGAACCATCTGTTTATATTTTCCTAAACCCCTGATGATAAGTTTTCTGTTTTAGATGAGGGACACATGCATGCGTTATGGATGTGACAAAAATAGGACACACATAGATTTGAAGGATTTCTGTGAATTAAAATGCACAAACCAGAAGCAATAATACCCAACAAATAAAGAAATAACGTCTCTTAAAAGATTATTTAATATTTATTTTATTTAAATTTTTGTGTGTGCATTTATGAGGAAGAAGCAGCGTTATAGGTGTGACATTTCTATGTTATGGGTGTAACATTTCTGAAAATTGCACTTACTATACTATGAATAAGGATGAAAAAATGCTTTAAAAATTTTAATAGAGATTTTGCATGGATAACATAACAATGTTCATTGAGGACCACTGTGTTACAACACAGGACACAGTACAGACCTATACATCATTAAATAAAAACTAAAAAAAGATTTTAAAAATATGTCTTGTTTTCCAATGAAGAAATCAAAATATCTTTGAAACAAAACAAATAAACTCGTTTAGTATTTCAGTCCACTCAAAGTATGATGTTAATGTTTCTGCACCTGTATTTGAGTGTTTTAAATGTGTCCCAGCGTGTCTCTCGGACCTCACAAACAGAGTCCGTACTTGTCGTTTTGTGTTCTTCAACTCTTCAGTCATGTTCACACCTCTCATTGAAGTCTTTGAAAGTTCTCCACCTCCTGTTAACCAGTGAAAACATTCGCTCGTTCATTCTGTTTGCTCGTTTAGTTTCTGTTTGCTGACGATCCAATGATGAGTTTCACTGGAAATAAATGTCACACGTTTATACAGCGGTCAATTCATCAAACACAGACGCATGAGGTTTTAAGTGGAATTGTTCTTCTTTCTAAAGCTTCTCATTATTTAATGTTCTCTGTAAGAATAACGTTCTTATAGAATAATTCGTAATTTTAACACTTTTATCCAGCATTTAACGTCATGTTAGCGTTCGCATCTTAAATCTGAATTTTATTGAAGATGATCTGCTAGACTGTCATGGTGTCACATAAAAACAAATATGACAGCAGCTTCGGCAGTTTTTAGTAATTACACAAATTAATTAATTCAACTAATAGTTTGCGTAATAAACTTTTTTTTTTACATTATATGTGTGTGTGTACTGCGTATAATAAATATAAATACACACACATGCTTGTATAATTATAATATCAAAATGTATATACACATGTAAATATTTATTAAACGTATACATGCATGTGCAGGGCTTAACATAAAGGACTGCCCGGTGGCCCGGGGCAAACATGAGAGACGTTCGGACCAGTCAAAAGTATTGTCACTTGCCCGATCGGGCCAGTGCTTCACCCTCAATCACTAAAATATATTTTCATCAATGTATATTATTTAACATCTTGGAAGCAGACATTTACTAGGGTAAAACACGACGAAAGAAACAATGCAATATTTTGCACAGTTTGCTGTCAGTTTACAGGTAAAGCAAAAAAGTTGGGAGCCTTTTTTCGTTGGAACATGTTTATTGTATATGTATACAGTTATATTTGACTTTTGAATTATTATTTTTAAATATGTGACACTAACAATAAAATGAAATAAAAACATGTGAGCGATATGTAATGACCTATATGTGAAGTCTTCTGTCACAGTAAATACTCACAGCTTTGCATACACTCTTAAACTCTCTAAAACTGTATTCTGAGATAGTTTGAAACGTTTGTCATGTGCAGGACTCTTATTCATTGTGGTTTATTCACAGGGTTCCTACTTTATGGTCCAAGATGTGTTCAGCAAAGCGGATGTTCTCAATACCACCGGCTCTTATGGAGCGCCCAACTTCCGGCAGAGCAAAGGCAGCTATTCGCTGTACGGAATGGGTCAGCCAAGCCTGAATGGTTTCAAACAGGTCCTCCAAAGACTGCAGGGTCAAGGTCATCAGGTCAGAGGCCAATGAATATCTTGGGTTTTCCTCCGATAGGTGAAAGTGATGTGCAAACAATTGTGCTGATATGGTGTTTGTCAAGTAGTTTGTTAAACAGGGTCTCACGCTGAGATTAATTCTGGTGTTGATTCACTCGATGGTTCGTCTAAATGTGTTTTACATTCGTAGAGTCGAGTAAACAGACGCTTTAAATTAAATCTCATTTGTTGGTACAAACAAAAAGCTGTTTTGAATAACCATAATGGTTTAACCGTAATTTAACTAACCAGTGTGTTGGGGAAGCAATTAATACACTTCACACTGTCTTTCTCTCTCTGAAGGAGGTGATTTTCTTCTGTTTGCGTGAGGAGCCTGTAGTGTTTCTACGTTTGGACGGTGACTTTATTCCATATACTCCCAGGAGGAAAGAAAACCTTCATGAGAACCTGCATGGACTTGAGCGAGATGTTTCCTCAGAGAATCTAGAGCTCACCATCAGGAAAGAGGTGGGAACATCACTCGCACACATCATAATAAATGCTTTGTTCATCGCAGAAAGATTTTTTTTACCTTTTTAATCACGTGTTAGGTTAGTTTAGGTTGTCAAAAGGTAACCCCCCAAAAAAACTTTACTAGCGTTGTTCATTTCAGTTGATTTTTCTGACTGACAACCGCAGCTGGTTAACTAAACATGATCGGTTAACTTAATATTAAAAATACAGTTGACTGTGTTTCTGTGACACAGTAAAAACAATACAATTCACACAACATTACAATGCACAGTCTTATATCAATTATACTTAATAAACTGATAACATGTGAAGTCATGTCAACCCGTAAAGCGTTTTTTTATCTGGGAAAGCCCAAAAACGGCATAAGCAAAAACTGATCAGCACATGTAGTTTTTTGCTCATTACCCTGATTTTGCATTGCATGTAAACACTTTAAACAGCTTTCTCGCCCATAAACATTTTTGCTCACACCTACAAAGTGGCAATTTTAACATGCTATAATAAATTATCTATATGATATTTTAAACTAGAACTTCACATATGTACTCTGGGGACAACAAAGATTTATTTTACATCCCAAAAAAGTCTGGTGAAATGTCCCCTTTAAAATAATAATGATTAACAATATAGAGAAGTAAGATAAGTTATTTTAGATGAAATACAACATGAAAACATTTGCATTTGACCCAACATGTAAGTCATAACATAACCTAAAAATCTTTCCTGTTTTAATACGTAGATCGATTGAACATTAAAACGGTGACTGTGGAAATTAAACTAATCTGAAACATTTTAATTTCTGCTTTCAGCTTCATGACTTTGCCAAACTAAATGACAACGTGTTCTACGTCTATAATGACATTGAGCACTTTAAAGGAGAACCTCAGAAGATCTCCATAACCTGTGAGGAGGACATCCACGTTACTGAGGAGGTGTATAAAAGACTGCGGTTTACCATGCCCATGTACAGGTACACAAACACACACTTCAGGATTTCTGCTATGCTGTCTCTAGATATTTAAAAGCCCAGTAACTAAGTCAAAGCAAACACTTTAGTCCAAGAAGCCTCATGCATGGGCCATTCACAGTCCAGTTGGTATGGTGATATCCTGGGCCTGTGGTTGGTCATTGTCTCCTGAAGAACTTGCGATAAAGTCATTTGTTTGCAGGTATTACCGGATGCCTCTGCCCATGGAGGGTGCACCTCTTGAGGACATCTTTGATGTGTTCGTGAACATTCTCAGGGTAAGATGTTCTTCATAAGAATTAACCATACACATAACATGATTCTGTCTAGTGTCTGATTGTGAACTATATGAGCTGTTTTTTTAAGGAGAAAAGAATCTAAAATGAATCTGACATCAGTAAGACTAAAGTCAAAAAATATATAAACTGCAGCATGGATGTCCATCTCACCATAGACACAAACTAACTGATTTATTGGCCTGGTTGACATCACTAGACAGTGTCTCTAGTTTTTACAGTCAAATATTGTAAGGCATATGTTTATTAAAGCAGTGTTGTGTAATGTTGTGTGCATGCATGTTCACGTGTGTGTTGTGTGTACTGTGATGAATGAAACTTCCTTTGCGTGTCATGTGTTTCCTGTTTCTCTGGTTTGAGGACACAGACTGATGCCACATATTTGTCAAGTTGAAAGATTTGAAAGCATAAAATGGCCAAGTTAAACCACAGATGCAGTGTTTCAGTCTTTACTTAAAATGATGTCTGTTATCAGAAACACAAATACCAAGTCAGCCATAAAATAATTGGCTTGTTTTACTCTCTGTATTGTGTTTGTCATATTATTTTGTATGTGCTGTTCCAAGATGACTTCTTTAGGTTTGTCTGTTTTAATGGATTTCGATGAAATGTGAATTTTTTTACTATTTGGAGTGTCTTGTTTTAGCCATGCTGACTGGCAGCAACTTTGTAGAAGAAAGCAAGGTCACTTCCTGTATTTCTCTAAGTCTCGTGATGCGTCCCAGTTCATCTACTTACACTGTGCAAGTTCATCTGAAGAGTTTCGTTGCAAAACGAGATAATTTTTCAGAAATCTCGTTTTTTTGGTTGTGCATTTGAATTGATTTCAATTCAACTGCAGTTGGTTTGTTTTAATTTAAACCTTCAATACTTAAAAAAACAGTTAAGTAGCACCATAAAACAAAATATTGACATGATAACATAATAATAAACATGTTTTGACAAAAATGTAAAAAAATGGATTTTAACGAAATTCTTCATATATTTAAGTGCATAGCAAAATAGAATGTAAGAACTGGGATATACTAACGGGCAACATAAGTGTTTATAGTTTCTCGACACACATAATTAACAATTACACACATTAAGATCCATATGGACAGTATGCAAACTGGGACATTGGCCCTGGTAAACAAACTGACTCGGTTAACACGACTCGCTCAGTTTTCAGATTATAACTCGGACACTTTCTCTACAAACTAACTGGAGGTTTTTATTGGTTTGAAATCTCATATCTGAAAACTTTTATCAGATTTTATTGCTGATGTTTTATGTTTTTATTTAAACTAAAGGTCGACCGATAGTGGATTTTACCGGTACCGATAATTAAGTCCCTGCTTGCTGATTACCAATTAATTGTCCCATAGTTTTTAAAATGGATACTGGATCAAAAAACAAACACTAAAAGTGAAACGGTGATTAAATGTATTACAAAAGTAGTAAAATAACAGTATTGAACCATGTAAATGTGCTAAATAAAAAATTAATTTATAAATAAAAATATATGAATTATATGAATAATTATTGAAGTAAATACTTTTTTGAAATACTCACACTGGTACAAGTAAAATTACATAAATGTATATTATAAGTGTAGTAACTTATTTGCATCTATTTTAACATTTAATGATTATCTAATCAAAATAACAAAAGATGTATTGCAGTAATGATTTTGATTCTTTGAATGTGTTAACGTAGCCGACAGGTGCATATAGTTTTCTCACATTATTAACTTAAAATATGGATAAAAGTAACCAGCGGAATATAAACTAATGCAAATCTAATAATCATGACGTTAAACATTTGGGTTGGATTTATCTGTATGTATTTTTGTCTTACTACTAATATTAGTGTCCTGTCTGCTTTGACAACAAACTTATGTTCATGCTGTAGTTTTTCTGCTAATGCAGCATCTATTTTTAGCAAATTAATTACTTTATAATCATATGAAGCCACAGACGCAACTCAGAAAAACTGCATGCATTTTTTGCTGATTGTTTCACCAATGAACTATCGGTGCCGATTAATCGCCAAAACCGATTAATCGGTCTACCTCTATTTTAGACATTATGTAGGCCAAAAAATGTCTTTCTCTATTGAAATTTATTTGAGCTGTATGTGACTAACAGTGACCGTAACCAAGATGACTGTTGCTGTTGCTTAGTGGTAGCGCATTGTGTTAGCAGTGCAAAAGGTTTTGGGTTTAATACCAGGGAACACAAGAGCTGATAACATGTATATCCTATAATGCACTGTAAGTCGCTTAAATGCACACGTCTCTCTCTCTCTTTTTCTTTAAGGAGAACCCCAGTCTGTCTTTGAGTCGTGATGCGTCCAGGCCTCTTCCTGCGCTGTTATTCAGTTGTCAGGTTGGTGTGGGCCGCACTAACCTGGGCATGATCCTCGGCTCACTGGTGATGATCCACCTCACACGAGAATCTCAGGAGACGACTTCCCCGTAAGTCCAAAACACACTCGCACGTTATACAGTATGTGTTTGAAGAAATATCCAATATCAACGACACGTGTGCTGCTCAAGAGCTTTAGTTTTTGTGTTTAATTTATTTCATGTGTTCTTAGAGCTGAGGATGATGCACCAAACAAACCCACAATGGACTTCAAGGTCATTCAGATGCTCATCAGTAAGCTTCCCAAAGGTCAAGAGATCATGGAGGAGGTCAGTGTCGTGTAGCCAAACATTTGAGTTTTCATGATGTCTGTTCTGATTATTTTAGCCAAGAACCGCCCACTTGTGAAGAAGACTATGATTGACATATGAAGGGAACAATCATAGTTTGGCTGTATTTGAAATAAGATCATTAGATCATCATAGTGGAAAACATAACTAGCAAAACATTTTTTGTAGATTTTGTGCTGTTTGTCTGAAGATAATACATCTCTGAAATTAAAAAACCCTCTTGTGTAGAGTTTTCATGTTGCACAAGATTTTTATTGAATGTTGATTCATATCTCTTATTTCAGATGAAACTGCAACTTTAGGTGAAGCAATAACCTATATATTATGCTCATGGATCTTTTGTTACCTTAATGCAAAATATCTTAAGTGAAACTTTAAATATCTTTTAATATTTAAGGGCTACTATAACCTAGTAAACTTTGTCAAATCCATTAACTTGAAGCTGTCGACAGTGACTTGAGCAATGAAGCTGTTATCTTGTAAACAGATGTATATTGTAGACGTCTAGCCAGCGTTTAGCTCCAGATGATGTTGAGAGGTCCTGGCTGATCTGTGTGTATCTGACGGTGTGCTGGTGTCTTTCAGGTCGATCGGGCCATAGACTGGTGCTCTGAAATGCACGACATCAGAGAAGCCATTTATGAGAACAAACGCAAGCTGGAGGGAATCGGTGAAGACTATCAAATTCAGGTCTGAATCTGTTTTAACATGCTGTCAATATTTACTGTAGTTTCATTACACGAGTGAAAGAGAGAGAGAGAGCTGAATCAGTCCGGGGTTTGTGAGTATTACTCTACTTTTATAAAAAAATCCTGATAATTTATTCACCCCCATGTCATCCAAGATGTTTATGTCTTTCTCTGTTCATTGGAGGAGAAATTAAATTTTTTTTTTGAGGAAACATTCCAGGATTTTTCTCCATATAGTGGAGTTTAGTGGACCTCAACAGTTTACAGTTTTAATGCAGCTTCAAATATCTCTAAATGATCTCAACCAAGACATAAGGGTCTTATCTAACCAAACCTCATTTTGCAAAAAAAAGTACTTTTAAACCACAACCTCTTGTCTTGCACTAGCTGTGTGATGCGCCAACGCAACCTGAACAAATAAAGACATAAACATCTTTAAAGACATGGGGGTGAGTTAATTATCAGCATTTAGTTTTTTATGAAAGTGTAGTAATCCTTTAAGAAGAAACCTCATTTATCAGTTTATCAGACTGCTGTGGATTCGTCTCTCTTTGAGATCTTAGATCTGCTGTGACCGGCTGTGACCTGTGTGTGATGTGACTGCAGATGTTCTTCTGTTTACTGCAGCTGGTTTTGACTGAATCTCGTCTGTGTGATGGTGACTGATTCGCTTCCTTGATCATGACAGATTCTTAAAGAAGTGTTGCTTTGTGTGTTTTCAGGGAAGCAGTGCTAAAAACTACTTTCTCCACCGAACCCTACAGAGCCTGGAACGATATTTCTACCTGATCGTCTTCAATGCTTACTTGCATGAACAGGTATGAGACGTGTGGCCTGTTATATACTTTCCCAGTGAGTCTCAGTTAGGGTAGATGCTGTAATGGGACACATGTCATCTCTTCAGTAGGTTGTACTTTACGTTGACTTTCAAAAGTATTTGTCTTTTAATAATTAGACATAACCGTAACTTGAAATCTGAATGTTGGTTTGTGTTCTCTCTGGTTTAGTATCCGCTGGCGTTCCCGTGTAGTTTCAGCCGATGGATGGGCGCTCACGCTTGGATTTACCGCCTTCTCTCCTGCATGAACCAATCAGAGCTCAGAGCCCCAGCTGATCTCATCACAAAAGGAGCTCGAGTTCTGGTGGCAACAATAACTTACGATCCATCTGAACAAACGAGTGAATAATTATAATACTTTATATTGTGAAAGATGGTCGTGACACAGAAATTGCATTTAATATCACGCATATTGACTCTGTAATCTGTGAATTAGTCAGTTATCATATCAGTTATAAACGCATTACAGTTCGGTCTGTTCCTTAAAGTCACCTTAAAGGTTGTCCATCAAGAACTGATTGGATTGTTGAAAGTTGGGCCATTTTGCTAATTGCCACAATTTTTTCCAGGCAGAAACAAGTCTCCAAAAAATCTAGTACTTTCTTACTTAAAGGGGACATATCATGAAAATCTGAATGAAAAAGTGCTATAAATGGGTCCCCAGTGCTTCCATCAACCTAGAAAATGTGAAAAAGATCAACCCAGTAACTTAGTTTAAAGGGGACAGAGAATGAAAAACCATTTTTACCTTGTCTTTGTTGAATAATGATAGTCTACCCGCATTCACAAACATACAAAAAGTGCTAAACATCCTAAACATCTGAGTCTCATAGAAATTCCTCTTTTAGAAATGTCAGCCAGAAAACAGCCCAATCTGAAAAACTGATGCTTATGACATCACAGGCATCTAACTGCCCCTCCACTTTAAAATAATTGGCTACATTTTTAGAGTGGCAGCAAAGTCAGCCAATCAGTAATGAGATTGCAAGTTAAGCCAGTAGGGGGAGCCAAATAGGTGCAAAACCACTTGTTTAAAATCCCCCACCCTAATAGAGTTAGCTGATGGAGGTTTTTAGGAAGCTTCTAAGGCATTACAGACCCAAACAAAAACATTTTTGTCTACATGTCACATCACAGAACAAGAATAAATACTCTGTTCAATCATTCTATGTCAGCTTTAAGTAAACCATTCTCTGCAAGCATGTGAAAAAACATGTCTTTGAAATTTGGCTCTCCTTGTGATGTCAGAAGGGGATCTATCTTATTATAATAATACCATCCATTAATCTGCACTATCCAACCACAGCACTGACATTTACTGCAGAGATCAGCTCATTTGCATTTTAAAGGACACACACAAAAACAGCAGTTTTTGCTCACACCTACAAAGTGTCAATTTTAATATGTTTTAATAAATTATCTATATGGTATTTTGAGCTAAATCTTCACATATGTACTCTGGGGCACCAAAGATTTATTTTACATCTTAAATATCTTACGAAACAAAGCACATTTTTTTTAATGTAATTAAGCATTAAATGGAATTTAATGAAATGTATATAATAAAAATGTGTGTATTATGCTTAATGGGGCGTACATGGCAAATGTGAATTCAACGATTTGCGAGAGAAGATTACATATAAAGTCAATTTAATGAAGAAAATAGACGCAATCTCGCATGGGGCGTTGCGAATGACACAAATTGGGCTGTGTGTTTGTCGCAAAAACACGCTCTATTTGCCTTAAACGCAATTCCACGCAAGTGGAACACACCAAACACGAATTCAACATTTTGCATGAATAGATTACATGCAAAGTCAATGCAAAGACATGAATAGACATGAACTCACGTGGGGCGATGCAAATGAAATGCGAATTTGGCAGCGAGATTGCCATGAAAACACGCGTTATTCGCTTCTAATGTGTTTCCATGCAAGTTTAAAATATTCAACTCAAGCGGAAAATTTACATGATGTGAAGTTAAATCCCTTGAGTAATCTAGAGTGAGGAACATAAGGAAGCGCCAATTCAACGTTTTGTGCGAATTTAGGCGCAAACTCGTGCATGGCGTGTAAATGATGCAAATTGTGCACCGCGATTTCTGTGAAATTGCACTATTCACCTCAAATGCGTTTTGGCACAAAAGTTACTTGAAAAGTGTACTTGAGTAAAAATACTTCACTACTGTCCACGTCTGCGAGGAGGGAAGGAAATGAACATTTTTGTTTATGACAGCACATGAATCTTAAAAACGAATAATGAAGCACACAGATCACAGTCATTTATAAAAAAACACAATATTCCTTAAAAATTCAAGTTTTTAATTAATGGGGACTTTAAAAAGTTCCGGTACAAGGCATTTTTTGGGGGGTAAAAGTTATCACTCCTGTGTCGTGATAAATAATTTTCATTGTTTAAACATTGAAATGTTTCTTTGTGGAGATGAATGTAGGTTTGCTTTTCACAGAAATGATCTCTTTTCACTTAGCAACAGTAAAGTGTCAGCAGGTGAATTCTGTGAGTGTGACTCAGTCGGCGTAAATGTTTCTCGCTGAGCTGTGATGGCCTTGGAGACGTTCTGTTCTCTTTTTCTGAAATGATTGAAATGCGGAAGTCAAGCGGCTTATCTGGCACTTTCAGCAAGCAGAGTGCAAAATATTAGCGTTGTTTATCATCAAAGTGAAAGAGACGTTTATTCCGACGACAGAATGAGTAACAGGGTTCGAGTGCGGGTCAGATATAAGGTTAATGAAGCTGTCACTCAAAGACTGACACTAAAAAAGTGTAAACTTCATAAACACGCTTAAATGATTAATTAGCTAACAGTTTTAATACGTTTAAGAATTATTTTACTCTATATCTGTAGTGAAATAATATCTCCACAGATGAATATTTTCTAAAGGTTTGTGTTGTGGTTCTGGTGGCAGATGAATATTTAGCACCTGACGTTCTGAGCACCATTAAGGAAATGAAAGTGGCCAATTTCCGACGAGTGCCCAAGATGTCAATCTACGGCATGGCACAGCCAACATCTGAGGTAAAGTTTTCCTAAATCACTCTCAGAATTACTGAAGTACCTCCAGAGATGTTGACAGCTACAGATTAGACCCTTTTAAGTGCTCATGTCCTCTCTGGTGACACTTCAGATGTTTTTTGAAGATCTCGTACTGGTTAATGTTCATTGCTTCTCTCGCATTCCACATGTCGTGTGCCGTCTGTCCTCCATCAGGCGACGGGAGCCGTTCTGGCGTATCTGACGGACGAGAAGAGGAAACACAGCAGTGTTTTGTGGGTGAATTTGCAAGACGAGCTGGTTGTGGAGGCAAACGGGCAGATCTTCTGTCCAAGAGAGCCCAGCTGTGTGGACCAGCACATACGTGTGCTCCCATCGCAGGCACAAGAGATGGAGGTCAGGATGGTCAACTTATCTATAACCGCTCAATAAAAATCAACAGAGATGTCATGTGTTGTAGTAAATGTGGCTCGTCACATTCATTTCTGCTTATTTTTAAAGTGTTTGTTTGTTTATCTGTGTATATGTTAGAGATTGGAAACGGCTTTGAAAGAAGAACTTGTGGGAAATCAGAAGTGGCTTGAAGTGACTTTGGAGCAGGAGAAGCAAATGAAGATGTTTAAGAGCTGTATGACGGTGCAGGAGATCTTTAATCTTCACAAGAGTTCACATCAGGGTCTACAGTACAGACGAATTCCTCTGCCAGACTGCTCTGCTCCCACTGAAGAGGTCAATACACACACACACACACACACACACACACACATAATGGCTTACTACAATATATATATTTTCTTAATGTTTTCACACTATGAAAACTAGGCTGCAGATCCGTATCGGCCGATAATGGCATTAAATGACTCAATCGGTGCTCGCTAAATTTGCTGATCTCATGAACCGATCTTTGCTCATGTGCGACGTATAGATTTGGATTTCCCTTTTTGCCTTTACAGAGATATTATGTGTATTTTCTATGAGGATGCGCTCTGGTCTTAATTTAGATTCCCATTTAGATGCGTTTTCACCGTGTTTTCGTCGATGTCACGCTGTACTCAAATGCTGAGCTCTGTCTTTTGCCACTCAGTGGGCGTAACCGGCCGCAGTCCCTCTCGCCTTGGTGATGTCATGTGCATATCCTCTATACAACCTGAATGGATGCTCATGATTGTATTAGGGGCGGAGTTATGCTCAGAGGCTCCTCTAAGAGTCATTGAGCCACCGTTTTAGGCCTGAAACTGAAATAACGGTGTAATGGTTTAACAACAGAATTTAGTACTACATGGTTCACGTGTTTCAGCAATACATTTATAACATTTATAATGTGTGCAGAAACTATTTTTAAGATTGACTTTACACAGACTTTGTTTTTTTTTCAAGGTGTAATGCAAACATTCAACAATCATCATTATTGGTGCTGCCTCACGATTAGTCGCAACTAATCGTTTGCAGAATAAAAGTTTTTGTTTACATAATAAATGTGTGTGTACTGTGTATAATAATTATGTTTATATAAATACAAACAGATAAATGTATAATTTTAAGAAAAAATATATTTATATAATACATATTTATATTTATATATAATATAGATTATATATAAATATAAACATGTATATACACATGCAAATGTTTCTTAATTATATACATGCATGTGTGTATGTGTATTTATACATATTTATTATACACAATACACCCACATATATTATGTAAACAAAAACGTTTATTCTGCAAACGATTAGTCGCGACTAATCGTGAGGCAGCACTAATCATTATGTATTATATTATATTATTGCATATACATTTTCATGTTTTTTTCACTTTCCATTTTTTATCATTCAGTATCATCAGTATTTTTTTCCTGTTATTTTCTTGTTTCTGTGCAAAATGTAATTTTGCTTCGCAACATTGCAAGTTGTGAAAAGCACTTACCAAATAAAATTGAATTGAATAGTCAAGAGATTTTTAAATAATGCGAAAATTTTGGGCCTGACCTGGTGCACGCACGCACGCACACACACACACACACACACACACACACAAATGATTCCTATTTTAAAATGCTTGTGATTTACAGTCAGATGCATTGCTGGTGTTTATCTGCCCATGATGAAAAACTGATCTGGTTCGCCCTCTACTGCTCATTTGTGTCACTGCAGATCATAAAACTTCACAATAATTCTTATGTGTAATACAGAAAGACTTGAATACAGTGACAGACTTCATCTTTTATCTCTCATGTTCCTGAAAACACCATAAAGTGTGTTAATAAAGTCCAGTCAACTGTTCAGACCTGTTATTAAATGGTAAACTAAATGTTGTTTATGGTTGTGTTTAGATTCACAAACAGTCCATTTTTGTCAGGTGTGAGATCACAGACACCAAACAATGGATTTCAGTTCTATTATTTTATTATTATTCTCTTCAACACATTGCTTTGCATTTCATTTAATGTTGTCCAAGTTGTAACAATATGTGAATAAGTTGTTTAACTTTAGTTGTTGTGTTCTTGTTTGTGTGTGTTTAGGGTTTTGACAGCTTGCTGGACGCGATGAAGTCTTGTCTCGCTGAAGATTCATTCTCTGCGTTTGTGTTTAACTGTGGGAACGGGAAAAGTCGGACGACCACGGCCATGGTCATCGCTGCTCTGACGCTCTGGCATTTTAATGTATGTCTGCTTTCTGGACAATACAGGGCAAAATATTTTTATTAGATTTGATATTTATTATTTTAGATTTTATCACTGTGGAACTCTTGATTCGGACATTCTGCTGTCTCATGTTTTTGTATAAAGCTTCTAAAGCTTATAATTGTCTTACAGTTGTGAGTGTTACATAAACAACATAAAGTAACACACTATAGATGTTTATTTTGTCTGTTTTTGGTTTCAAACAAATCCAAACATCCTTTTTTGGTCAATTGTCCTTAACTTGCATATTTACAAATGAAATAAGCATTTAATACTTAATTTATGCATGCATGTTGAATAAGATATAGTCAAGAGTGTAATTACATTCAAATACTTTAAATATACTTTAAGCACAGTAAAACAAAACATACACAGTGACAGTTGTTACATGTTTATACATTTTTTCTAGTACTGTAAGAACATATTAATGACTGTAATATCATAGTACATGTACTGTGTTTTTGTAGCATGATATTGTCTAGTAAGTTTTAAGTTATTGTGTGTTGTTTATAGGGTTTTCCAGAATGTGCTGAAGATGAGATTGTGAGCGTTCCTGATGCCAAATACACGAAGGGCGAGTTTGAGGTGATGCCAGCTGTTATTACTAATCTAAACTTTCTCATTTACATTCAGAATAAACCAAAAGGCAAGAATTGTCTAATGAAAGATTTGACAAAAGACCTCATAGCTCACAGATGTGAATTGTACTGGCAAAGTTTCTAAAAACGTTTTTTTTTATTTATACTTCAGATTAGCCTCTATCTATTAATAATGTTCATCTGTGTTTAAGTTTTCGTGAGAATCACCCCATAACTTATATTGAGTATTTTTATGTTTTCATTTTACTCATGATTTTAAACACATGTTGTTGTTTCCACACATTATCAGGAAGGTCTTTAGTGGTTTCTCATCTTTGCCCAGTTTAGATTTTGGAGAAGGTCCAAAAAAAAAACAACTTCCCAGAATTACATTTGGTGGTTTTTTTAATCTGTCAGCTATGGTTTTACTGACTCCACTGAGGTTTATACTTTGTAGTTTGGTTGTTTAGTAATGGTCAAGGATCTCTGGATCTGTGCCGGTTTGTCCATGAGATCGGATGCCTCCTTTATAAAGAAACACAGTGACACAGTTATGTGATCTCCAGCCTAGATTAACACAATGACACATTTTACTCATGATAGCTGAAACTGACACACACACACACACACACACACACACACACACACACTGTGAAATTGTTCAGTGACCCACAGGATTTATTTCTGGAAACGATGCCATGCATTAGACACTAATGCGAGCTAAAAATCCAAGTAAAACCTGTGGGAGAGGTCACTGTAAGGCACTACATGTCTAAAGTAGGACAGTCGTGGATCAACTGTTATATAAAAGCTGTCAAATGGTGCATGTATTAAATGAATGAAGTTGAATATGATGTATGTGTGTTTAGGTGGTCATGAAGCTGGTGAGGTTGCTTCCTGACGGTCACAGGATGAAGAAAGAGGTGGACGTGGCGTTAGACTCCGTCAGTGAGACGATGACACCTCTTCACTATCACCTGAGGGAAATTATCATCTCCACATACAGACAGGTAGATGGCGCTCTATCACCTATATAAATAACTTGATTGATTATGTGCTTACCTTCTGGTAAGTCTATAAACATACAAAGCTGTTTGAAGTCCCTAGCTCTGTTCTGATTGGCTGACTCAGTTCATGGTGCAGTTTAGAGGTAGATTTGCGATAAGTTTGTAAGGTTGATTTGGGCAGTTGTGTATATATGTCTAACTAACATTTTATTAAAACACTAGTTTGAATTAATTTATTTGAGTGGTTAGTGTAAGTGCTTTAACTAGTTTACAATCATCTCAAGGTTTAAGAGAGTTAACAAAGCTTTGTCACAAAGTGGCTGCTTTAAAGAAGCTCAGTTCAGTTTTGGATTTATGTGTGTGTTTGGAGTTGGGTTGCAAAGGGGCATAAAGTTTCAGGTAAATTTCTGGAAACTTGTAATGGGAACTTCATCTGGGGAATTTTGTAAAGTTTCCAAATTGGCACTTAATGGGAATTTACAGGAATTTATGGGTATTATTTGGAAATTTAGGGAAATTTATATAAACTATATTTCATATACAAACATAAACATTTTGTTTGTTCATAAGCAGACATGCATGCAATGTAATACAAATTTCAAAAGAAAGAATAGAAAAATATTACTCCAAACTTTTGAACAGTAGTGTGTATTGTTACAAAAGATTTTTATTTTTAAAATTGTTCTTTGTTTTAATAAATCTGTTCTTTTTAACTTTGTATTAGTCAAAATAATCCTACTTGCGCTCATCAAGTCTGCATTTATTTGATCACAAACCCTTCAGAAATCATTCTAGTAAGCAGTGTACAGGGTAGAAATTCCACTGAAATTGCATTAAATCTTAAGGTTTTATGGAAAATAATGCTGCAAGATTTTTTTAACAACATTCAAGTTCCCTGTTATAGGCAACTCTGCAATTTTTTCCTATTTCCAGTTTATTCCCATTAATTCCCGTCAATTTCCATATATTCCTGATAATTACCATATATTTTCGATAATTACCATATATAGAAATTTCCAACCTTGAAAATTCCCAGAATATTGTGACCCTAGTTTGTAGGCACTGAATATATTGTACAGGACTGTTTGAATTCTTGTACCATCTTCAATTCGGCTGTAGATGGCAGCAGCTCTTCTCCAGAGCAACACGTTCATTGATGTTTGTCACACAGAGGTTACACCAGAATTACACGCCAATCAGCAATCACTTTATCAGAGAGTCTTCTTGATTTTATTAGAAAGATTCTGGGAAACGACACCGCTGACGTGGCCTTCAGAAAGCCGGATTCATTTAATGTTGGAGCACAGAGTTTTCCACACGTATTCAAATCTGCAGTCGACTGTGAAGGCCTAATGACTGACAGACGTGTCCTTGCGTGTTGTGACACGTGCGAGTACAAAAGCATTTTGTGTCAAGCCCTGTTCCAGGGAAGGGGGTTGTTTGTGCATATTTGTGTGTGTGTAAGTGTGTTTGTAGGTCAGGTGCGGGTTTGAGCGAGCGCTGCGCTCTTATATAAAGCGCGGAGAGGCCGGTCTCCTGTGACTCGCAAATCAATGCAGGTTTGTGCAGCGAGAGCCGCTCGGCCCCGTCTCCATCTGCTATCAATGGATCACATTGTTCCTCTGAGTCGTTACAGTAACAGAGCTGGAGCTCGGCTTCCTAAAACGGCCCGCATCCTTAAACTTGCAGGGCCAAGGGATTTGTTTTTTTCCCAAGTGGAAACCCATTTCACTGGCAAGCGTTAATCCCTCTCGCTTACTCCTCTCTTTCCTCTTTGTGATACTGTTATAGAGAGCTGACACACAAATATATCTGTATGTCAAGAAGATAAGCTTAGATCAGATTTAATGTATCCAGACAGAATGGCATTAGGATAACATTTGTCTTGATAATGGTCTGTAATATCCATCGGGTGTTAGGGATGAATCCCTCCCCAAAGTCCTGAGATGCTGTTTGACTGCATTGCATTCAATCTTCTTATTGCATCGCTGGATCAGTTATCATGTACCTGACAGCCATTGATCTTCTCAAGAGAGCTTTGTGATCATATACTCCAGACACGAGTAGGGCTGTAACAACTAATTGATAAAACTGATAAAAATCGAATTTCATTATGAATTAGTTGGTCTGTGATGTCACATGCTCCCGCACCAACATCAGACAGCACGGACAAGCGGCCGCTTCATACAGCGCGAGCTGCCTGCTAAAGTCAGGTACTTTTTCTTCATACAACACGAGTTTATCAGGTGCTGCTGCTTCTCACCGTACGGTCAGCTTGGTTAAAAGCAAGGCAGCGTTGCCAGGTCCTCGACCTTTCAGCAGAGTTCTGAATTGGGCAACTTTTGCACAGGTTGTTGTTTTCCTGCGGGTTAGGGGTGAAAGGATTTGGTTTATTTGTTGGTATTTGGACATCCCTCAGTGGGATGCTTTTGGAATCATTTTGAATTGCCAGTTCATTTTATTTTGACAATTGAAGATGTTTTACTCTTTAAAAAAGGCACAAACTTTTTTTATTTAAAGCTTAAAATATCAGAATTGAAAAGATTATATTATTAAGTGCGTGGCTTATGCACTTTTGAAGTACACTTCTACACGTGAGTACCCTAATTAATGCCTTATTTAGCTATAATAAGTGAAAAATGTAATTGAGTAAATATTTGTTTTTATCCGATTAATCGATTAGGGATGCAACGGATCACAAAACTTGCGGTTCAGATCACATTACAGTTTTTGGGGCACGTATCAGATCATTTTTCGAATCAGCAAAAAATGGATGGAAAAAATCTAATAACAAATCAAGAAATTACAAACATTTATAAAAAAGAACAAAGTTGCACATTAAGTAAGGTCTAAAATTATAATAAGGTTTACAGAAATCGAATCAATAAAAAATAAAACTCTTTTTTTAGACCTACAGAAGTGATTTTCTCTTTATCTTTGGTTGTTTGATTAACATTAATGACACAGACTTAAGTAGCTTAATTGAGGTTACCGTCTCTTTAAGAGAAGCACAGACTGGTTTCTGCTTCTAATCTATACACACACTTTAGACATAAACAAATGTTTTATTAGAAAAAGAATACTGTGTAGATCACTTTATTTGTATGTGCCCTGTCAAGAACATTTCATGTTTCCTTGCTCTATGAAATGTGTCTCTCCGTGTGCACAGTATTGACACACACACACACACACACACACACACACACACACACACACACACACACACACACACACACGCACACACACACACACACACACACACACACACACACACACACACACACACACACCTGAAGGATGGTCACGTCTGATTGGAGCTAGACCGGACACATTCAACCGCATGTGCATAAAATAAACTGCTCACTTTAGCGCCTTTCTGTGGTTAAATTGTTTAAAATCACTTGAATGTTAACATTTGCAAACGTTTGAAACACATTCAAATGATAAACTTTCCCTATTTAAATTTGCGTATTAATCCGTGCGAGCCGAACCGTGTGTCTTGATCCGTACAGATCACGGATCAACTGCAATCCTTTGCAGTACTATAATCGATTATGAAAATAATAGTGAGCTGCAGCTAGACACAAGCTCTTTTATTGTGCATCCCACACTGGACCTCTGACGAGTTAACTTGTCAATTAAGAGGAAACGCTTCCCTGCCAATGACAAGTTTTTCTGGCAATCCGTATTTCCACAATTATCCACCAGGAAATATTCCCTTTGGTCAAACGGTTCAAACTACGACAATTATCTCAGCTTTTTGCTCAAAATGTAGTATTTTTGAAGAAACCTACCCGTATTTCAGAGGTGATAAAAGAAAACAAATGAAGATAGGATGAAAGGTTTTTTGTTTGATATATTGTATGTTTATATATTTAAAGAAGAACATTTTCTGCAAAGCATTAAACTATTGTGAAAATCATAAAAAATGTTGGCGGGGAAAGAGTTAATAGCCTGTGGACCCATTGACCTTCATCACAAATCTGTAAATTACCATGGTAAAATGAGTCCTTTGTTATGATTTTAGATCACCTTTGTCTCTTGAATGTCTCATCTTCAGTTTTTTGAATAGGATAGTGTCAGAGAGTTCGATTGATCTCAACAATAATAGCTCAACATGTGTCAGGTCTATCTAAAGCACATGACATTTACACGCTTGACAGAATAACCTTCATTCATCTGAACTAGTGCTCTTCTATACCAGCTTATTACTGCTGTAAAAACTTCATTGAAAGTGTTTATTTCTGTGTGGCTGCGGTTTGATCGATTCTGCTTTCAAGTTGTCGTCCAGCGTCAGAGCCAAATCATAGCGAAACAAAAAAGCCAAGCAGCCAATGAAATATTCCAGTAAAAGTGCAGGAAATGTAAATCAGGGCATGTGCGCCTAAAGAAAGGCCCTCATGGTTTGGACGGCAGTGTGGAAAAATATTTTCAGAAAGAAGAGAATGTTGAGAGAAAAGGTATCTGACGTCACTGAGAGACGGGGATGAAGTTTAACCCAATGAGACCACCACACAAAACCTCATGATGGAAAACATGCGTGTCTGTGTGTGTGTGTGTGTGTGTGTGTGTGTGTGTGTGGTGGGAAGACGTGCTATATAATACTGAGCTGTTGCTTCAGGTGAAGAGTTAAACTGTATTTTTTACGAAATCAATAACTGAAGAGCTCCGATGCAAAACCCTCTAAGTGCGTCTGACATGTTTCCATGTAAATGAGCTTTTTTCATCAGACTCTTAATAGATTCTGCCACCAAAGTGTTATTTGTGAATGACTTGAGTCTGGGATTCTGCAGACGTGCTGCAAGCTTTCGTTTAATATCATGATCTCATTTTTGGAGGAGGTGGCGTTTAGAGGCTTTTGCATCTTTATTATTATAACAGAATATTTGATTTGATTTTAAATCATACGTTTGCATGTGAGTGAAACAGTTAAACCTTTAGCTTGACTGTAAACTTTTAATATAGTGTTTCTGTTTTAATGAAACTGTGTTGGCGTGAAACAGCAATAAACACATTCATCATGTGCTGTTTGTGCTCTTAAATTCTGGTTGTGTTGTGCAGTTAAGTGCAATAATACTTCATTTTCTACACCATATTTTGTGCATTACTGTATAATACGCTTATTGTTTTTCTTCAGAAATGTAGAAAAGAGTTTGTGTGTTAAAGGAATAGTTAACCCAAAAATAAAATCTGTCGTCGTTTTCTCATCCTCATGTTCCTCTAAACCTCTATGAGTTTCTTTATCAAGTTGAAAACAAATGAAGATATTTTGAAAAAAGACCACTGACAGTGCCCATTGACTTCCATAGTATTTGTTTATCCTACTATGGAAGAAAAAACATTGATTGATACACAACTGTACACACGTGGGTTAACTAATATTGATTTATTGAAGCTTTTTTTATGTGCATGTAATTATTACTGTCATGATGTGCATGTGTGTGAGTGTACAGTTATTTGTACTGTGTGTGTTTTTGTGTGTTTTTGTGTTATGTACAGTACTGTGTGCGTGTGTGTGTGTGTGTGTGTGTGTGATACTGGCACAGAGGTTTAGTTTTGTGTGGAGTAATTTCTCTGCTACTCTCAGTCTCTCTGAAATACTGGCAGCGTATTTGCTTCACATTTGTATTTGTGGCTGGAAAATGGGAATGGGGGTGAACTGATGTCTGCTAAAGTCATTAAAAAAATCTCTCTCTCTCTCTCTCTCTCTCTCTCTCTCTCTCTCTCTCTCTCTCTCTCTCTCTCTCTCTTTCTCTCACGCACACACATGCCAACACACACACACACACACACACACACAAACACGCACACGAGAGGTTTCTGTATGGAAAGTGAAAGGGTCCAGGTTGTACCGCCCACCAGAGCATCCAGCTGATGTATGGACTGTGTGGACTGAATATTACAGCGTTTAGTACTGAAGAACAAAAGACTTAAATCAGTAATTCAGTAATTTCATATCACAGTAAAAAACATGATACAGATAATACCCATATGGATTTTTTTTTTATTTGGCCCTTTCTAATTAAATCCCTTTCTGTTACATACCTGTCTTATTAATAAAACAACATGAGTGAGATGCGCTTAGAAAGGCAATTTAAGGAATCTCCCTCATATAAAAGGCAATATGGGGGGAGATAATGCGAATGAACAAAATTCGGTGCACACCTTCATAAAACAGGCATGCAATGAACAGAATATTGTGATGGATAATGGGTTTTGTTAATTAGGGAGGGTAAAGTATACGCACATGGAGGCACACTTAAATGAGGCTGTTTACACTTGGCATCAACATGTGCCCCCGTCGATCGGATCACAAGTGGACGACGTTAATGCCAGGTGTAAACGGTGTTCAAAACGTTTTGAGCTCGTCCACTTTCGACCACTTTCAACCACATCCAGAGGTGGTCGAAACCACATTCGATCGGATCGCTTTGGAGTTGCGGAACGCACATGTGGTTGAATGCGTTCGAACAGCCACACGCGACCGCCTTCTCTCCGCCCATTTATCTAATCTGAGGTATTAAACACAAGTTTTACGTCTTTTTTGACTTCTGGCGTGAACGTTCTGTGAACAGCGCTATTTTTAGCCTTTCATTGATAAAACTAAGCGGCTGATCTCCGTAGTTTCGTTTTGAAAGCGTGTGAAAGTTGCGCGATCCTATTTCATCAATTGCGCTGAAAATTCAAAGAAAGCTCTTACATCAGGGGTCGGCAAGTAACTTTGGCCGCGGGCCAATATTTTTTTAGCCAGTAGATGGCGGGCCAACTGTTGTTGGCACACTTACGTCTTATTTTGAATTAGCCTAGTATAGGCTATCTGATCTTTTGTCAAGAAACATT
Source organism: Misgurnus anguillicaudatus (assembly GCF_027580225.2). Taxonomy (NCBI): domain Eukaryota; kingdom Metazoa; phylum Chordata; class Actinopteri; order Cypriniformes; family Cobitidae; genus Misgurnus; species Misgurnus anguillicaudatus. The sequence continues at coordinate 37,289,119 of NC_073340.2, read as the reverse complement.
GTCTTTATTTCCTATTTAAAAGACGAAAGACGGCATTAAAAATTGCTAAAAACATGGTAATGGGTCTGTGTATCATTCGTTCAATCGTTTTTTTTCAAATTAAAAACAAAAATGAAAAAATTAACCACCACGGGTTTTCTGATTGTGTGCTCAGATAAAAAAATTAATTACTGGATTAGACATTTTTTTTATTTAACTCCTTTATAGGCATAATATATCAATGAAATCATTTTAAACAGATCAAGTACTATAGTGGTAATATTACAGGCATTTATGCTCTCATGAAATACTCTTACAGTCCGACTTTGGAACTATTCCTTTTTTTTATTAATATTTAACCGGGACACACACACAGCTAAGGTTTAAGGAGGTCTCCGCTGGACTGTTTTTTGTCCAGCTCCGACAAGGTTCTATTCATAGATTCATTTGTGTTCACCCGCTTTATTTCCCGACCTGACGGGTCCGCAAAACTTAACGTCACGTTTCGTTTCCAGAATCTCACATTCAAATGTCTCTAACGAAAAGAGACAGATAATTTTAAATGTTATACAAAAATTGTGTTCGTGCCAATAAAAATATTATTTTAACATTGTATTCATTGTATTTATAATGAAATATAAATAATAAATTAAATAGGACAAAACCTCTCACTCAAATTTCTCACCATCATAAACCGAGTTGGTTGCGGAGTTGCTGTTCAAATTGCTGAACATCCTCCTTTGCCAAATTTATAACGTTTTAAACGGAGGTAAAGATCAAAGAACTATGCGTTAGGAAAATTAATAATGGCTTTATTTTAATAGACATGTAAAACCATATTTTGGCGGATTACTTTCATTTTTTTTAACGAATTTACCTGCCCATTTAGTCTTAATAATTAACGGTAAACGAACTTGACTTGCTGTTTTCGAAGGCAGGTCGAACCTTAGGTCGGGCTCGAGCCCCAAGTTCAAGTAGCAGAAAACAACAGTATTCCTTTCAAATCTACTTTAAAAGTGTATTAGTTAAAATATTATTGCAGTAAAAGAGTTTATTTTTATCATATTTTGTAGTGGTTTCTAAAAGCCAGCAATTACTTTTCAGTAATTTGCAATGTCACGGAGTTTAACGTCTTCACGCGTGATGAATTGACATGATTTACGAGGTAAATTTGCAAATGATTCATGAAGTCTTACCTCTGCAATTATTTGATCGATTGTGTTTTAGAAGTATGCTCCAACTCTAATGACAGTTATGATCGCGGATGCGCTGGTAGAGAAAGAGAACGAGAAAAAGCGGCCCGTTAAGATAGCTATTATACGCATTTTTTTCAGGACATTCTTGCTATTTGTCAGTGTAGCAATAAATAATAATAATAATAATAATATACGCGAATAAATAATAATGAAAAAAGTTCAAAAGTCGGACTGTAAGCGAATGAGACTTACAGGAAAGCATGGTTGCTATTCAAACCCTTATTAAAACCCTTATTAAAATGTAATCTGTTAGTACCTGATCTGTTTAAATTTATTTCATTGGTATATGTCTGCTAAGGTGTTCAATTAAAATGTGTCCGAACCCGTTTTCATTCATTTTTTTATTTTTGATCTGAGCGCACATTCAGAAAACGAGTCGTTTGATTTTAGTTCAGGAAATAAATAGTCGTTTTTCTTTATTTTCTTTTTGGTTTTGATTTGAAAAAACGAATGAAGGAATGATACACGGGGACATTTTTGTAAACTGTTATTGTAAAATAAAAAAGTCTGATAAAAAAATAAAAATAAAAAACGGACTTCAAATTAATCCGGCGGGCCAGAAAATATTGCTGGCGGGCCACTTTTGGCCCGCGGGCCGCCAGTTGCCGACCCCTGTCTTACATACTCATGTACAAAACTCTGTGCAGCATGTTTACTTGCTAAACAAGCAGTGGACACTGACATTATATTAGATCGCGTCCATATAAACTCATTATTACTCCCGCTCGGGTTTGAATGACAGCAGAGAGACTCGCCCACCGTCTCACAGACCACCCCCTCATAGTATTCAGCACAGAAGCGGTCGAAAGTGGAGAAAAGAGACGGATTTAAATACCAGGTGTAAACGTAATGTGTCTCTCTCGTCCACTTGTGATCCGATCGATGAAAACACATCTTAATACCAAGTGTAAACAGCCCCAATGAAAGGGAACAGGTGATGGGGGATATTAATCGTATGGCCGAGAGAGGAATGGAAAAAAAGACTCTGTGTTTCACTTTAGGCATGTTCTCATGAAAGCAACAATATAAAAGCTTTACGTTAAGTGCAGACCCTTATAAAACCCTAAAATACAAATTTAAATGTGGCTTAATGCATCTACACAGTAATATTAAAACACCATATTCAGCAAACATTTTATTGATAAAAACATTCTGTGTACGGGCAAGCAGAAGATCCCAGAATAAGAACACAAACTGATAAAGGGCACGTTTGTTTCCTTCAATGAGAACAAGCAGATTCTGGGCTTTTCTGCTTGACCGAACATGTTTATTAATAAAATATTATAGTGTGTAGTGAATTTAGTGTATTTATATTAATGTAGTAAACAACGTAAAGAATAAGCCTAAACTGAATATTTCATTCTCAAAATTTTACGACTTTATTCTCGTTAAAGGTGCAGTGTGTAAATTTTAGCGGCAATCTAGTGATGAGGTTGTGAATTGCAACCAACGGCTCAGTCCACTGCTCACCTCCTGCTTTTGAAACACATAGAGAAGCTACGGTAGCCGCCACCGGACAAACATGTCATCGTTGGAGATAACTTAGTAAAAAAGTTTGTCTGTTAAGGGCTTCTGTAGAAACATGGCTGCACAAAATGGCGGCTACCATGTAAGGGGACCCTCTGTGTATGTAGATAAAACGTCTCATTCTAAGCAATAAACACATAACGGTTCATTATGAAAGGTCTTTATACACCCTTGATAATTTAGTTTTGTATATTACTTTGCATTTCTGTCAAGAGATCCTTCTAAAAATTACACACTGCACCTTTAAATAACGACTTTATGCTCGAAATTATATTTATTCTGACTTTTTTCTCGTTAAATAATGACTTGCATGACTTGTGTGATAATGACTTTAATCTCAAGATGGTTTTATTTTTTTATTTTAGCTTGGCCCTAATCCTCCTTTGTAAGGTTAAAACTAAACATATTTCCATATTCAAAAATATATTCAATTGAGGATTGCTTTTTACAAAATTAATTTAGATATTATAGATATTAGATATTAGATTATATATTTCAAATATATTTTTGGGCAGAGAAATTGTTTTTTTGCTGTATGTTGAAGTTTATATTTTAAATAGCTTTGGATAATTCAATACATTTTAATTTATGCATTTAGCAGATGTTTTTATCCAAAGTAACGATACAACATTTCATTATTTATATTCTATTTCAAATGGATGCATCTTGAAGTAAATATATCTAAATGGTTTGCTTCACTTATCTCTGTTTTTCTCTCAGCTCCACCTGCTGTCAGAGTTTTATTTTAAGAAATGAAGGTTCACACGAGTTCATCAGAAGATAGGCTTGATGTTTTGCTTGTGTTTTTTATTTTACACAATGTTTCTGTCCATATGTTTGTCCTTTTCTATGAAGATAATTTCAGGTGTCCTGACTCTGGTGTTTTGATAAATGCTGTAGTTGAGATGTTAAATAGTTTTGTGTCTACAGAGATGTTTACTGATGATCTTTGTAGTAATATAGATCTCTCCAAACAAGCACACCGGCTAAATAACGGTTGAATAATTGTCTTCTTTTCAACTTTTAATGTGAGCTCGGCTTTGAGCATCAATTAGAATCTCACAACACACAATTTCCACATAAGACATAAGTGTGATTTGGTTTACTTGGTAGCTTATTTTGGCAAAGCTGAGTGCATTCAATCATAAAAAATGACTCAAAAACATTATATTGTAGTGATTTGAGCGTGTCTGTTAATGGTTAACACATCTAAATACAGATGACGGAGATGGTGGCAGTCTGAGTTGTGTTTGTCAAGTTCATGTATCATTTTCACTGTCAGACTGCTCATACAGATTCCCAACATTCCTGCTGAAAAATTCCCAGTTGGAATGATTGAATCCATTGGCTGACTGTTAAGGGCTGGAGTGGAAATGTATAAATGATGACATAATACTGACATGGCTGAGCTTCAGTGATTTAAATGAGGAAAATACTCTTAAATTGTCATCTTCTCTTCCTGTTAATGTGCCAGATCTCCACATGCATATGTTTCTGTGGAATGACTGGAATCTTTTTCCCGCCACGTGCATCCCGTTTCTTCTGTGTGCCTGTCTGTGTATGTATGCATGCATGTGTGTCTGTGTGTGCATGCATGTGTGATCATGTTTGTGCATGTCTGTGTCTGCACATGCGTCTGTACACAGGTCGACACCCTGAGCATTTCATTCTGATTTCATTTCTTTATAAAGTCACATGCTGGTGTTGATAGATGAATGTCATGCAGGTGAAGTCTCAGCAGAACAGTTTACTTATAAACTAATTCATTTTTCTGTTTTTCCAAATACTTATTTCCTTACAATAATATGGGATGAAGACAGAAGCTGTTTAGTTTAAAGCAAAAGCATGTTTTTATAAAGGAGTGTGAAATAATGCCAGTTTTCTGTTAAATATTACTAACAGGTTTTCTGCTTGTCTGCCATTGGTTGGACAAACACACAAGTAGTCCCATCACAAACTACTCAAAGTAATTGGCTGAATTATTGTTGTGTCGTCTGTCAGCAAAAATGCTCTGACTCTGTTTGTGGTCCGCTGAAGGAAAATTCATATAGGTCTGGAACGACATAAATGATGACAGAATATTAATTTTTATAAGAAATATGATTGTGTAACTGTGTGTGGTTGTTTTGGCTGTCTGGAGGAAATCTGAGATCTGCTGTGGATTTTCTTATCCGTTCATAAGGAATGTTGGAATTGATTTTATGCGAGCTGCTGTATACTGTAGATGAATGTTTGAGACACACACACACACACACACAAAGAGAGAGAGAGAGACACACGCATGCGAGGTGAAAAATACAGTCATGCTGTCAGTGTGTTAATGTGTTGCACTGGAGGTATGAACATCTGTTGTGTGTGTGTGTGTGTTGGGTGTGAGTGGAGATTTTACACATGTCTCACAGGTGTTAGTCCTATCATGATCCAGCTTCTCTCTCTGTGTGTGTGTGTGGGTGTGTATTATTCAGAAACTCCTTGGAGTTTAGGGCACACATGGTAGTTATGGTGCACACACACGCTTAACCAGCTGTCTAATCAACCACAATAAGCTACAATATGAAGAGGTTTGTGTATACCTATAGTTCAGCTGGTTGTGCGTTTTGCTAGCAGCACTGAAGGGTTGTGGGTTCAATATTAGGAGATTGGGATGCTCCAATCAGGATTTTTGCAGCCGATACAGAGTACGGATTTCTTGTCATCATGATCGTCCGATACCAATGCCCGATACGGATTCTTCAAGCTAATTTTGTGCGCTCTTTGATGACTGTTACTTTTAACTCTTTTTCAAGATAAAGTAATAGCACAGATGTTGCTTTTGTTATATTATTTAATTAGTTATATTATTGTTTTATTAGATAATCAAGTTAATAGCACAACACATAAGCACATTAATTCTACAAAGAGCATATGTCTGTTTAAAGTAATGAAAATAAAACACTTCACTGTATGAATTGTACATACATGTAAAACAGTTCTTCAGTCATGAGCAGAGAGTGATTTTTTTTTCTTTAATATTATTGGCAAATAAATTAGGTTACTGTAGCTTTAAGATGTGAGGGAGATCTTTGCTCTGTACTCGTGCTGAATGACAGACTGTGTCTGTGTGTGTGCGTTTAGTTTACGTGTACAATAGCAGCTCAAGCGTGCCACACAAGCCCTAATAAATGAAGCCAAAATGTCTCGATCGCCCCAGTGACTGGTCCCAGTATAGGTCAAAACCCCCCCTCCCCCATGTTATTCAATGGGACTTGAGTCCGACTAAACAATTTAATTAATTACAATTAAATTATCTTTTTTCCCAAGCTGGTTTCTGTCATTTACTGGAGTTTTTATCATGCTGATGTAAATTGAAGTGTTTGTTTTAAAAATAAGTTTGTTTTTAGTTAGTTATTTAATGTTATTAAAACGTTGGTGTGACGTCATGATTGACAGCTGTGATATGTGCATTCTGCGAGAGCGAGGGTGTGGCCTTGATTTTTCAGCTTTACTTCCTGCTCACTACTGCGTAGGACTGGTCCCAAAATTGTCACACCCTATCGGGACACTGAGGGCTTCACTTTTCGTCAATGGAAAAGAGCGAACGTGTGTTGTCCATCTTTTTTTACAGTCTATGGAGCAGCTCAAGTAAAATAATTGTAATTGTCAAAACTTTATAAGGCATGCAAATAACAAACTTTTGACATGAAGATGCAATGTCTGTGATAGATATGTTGTATACGCTGTTTGGTGGGGATGTGAAGATGTGTGTTAGGCCTTATAGAAAATACACATATCTATCTGAAGGCAAATCCAAATTTGCAGGTTGCACATGAGCAATGGGTTGTAAAAATGCTCACACTGTGTAAAAATGGTCTCCAATTGTGCATGCATTCAGGAGCCCTATTATGACAAAAGTAAAATATAGCTGCAAGCAGCAATACCAGGGTCAAGCCAAAAGGGCACAGAATGAAGTAATGTTGAGTTAGATGAGCAGATTAAAGAACCTAAGGAAACCTTATGATTTCAGATGAGATAAATGCTAAATAAATCAACAAAAATAATCTATGTTCTTGCACATTGCAATCGTCTCTCTCTTATTAAGAATCAGGGAACACTAGGTATCACTAGAAAAATTGGTGGTGCTTGCTGTGGCAAATCTTTGGACACAATGTTACAACAAGGTAAATGAGTCAAAAGAGCCCACCCCGTGTCTTTACGATGTTCTGATGCAGAGAAAAAGCTCTTCCAAAATGGTTGCTAGGATATTCTTCCACCAATGATTATTATCCAAGCCATGAAAGGAAATATTCATGATGACTTAAGGTTTTAGATGTACTGTAGCAGTAATTTTAAAAATTGCCATTGGCGAGGTGGCTAATTTGAAGGTGTACATCACCTATTCACCCCTCTCCACTCAAAAAGTGCAGCGCCAGGTAAGGGGTTAAACCAACTTAAGGGGCTCGCACACCGGACAAGGGCGCCGTGCCACAAATCTAAAAACAGAACACATTATTTTCTATGAATGTACACACACTGCCGGCGTCTATCCGCTGTGACTCTGCTAAAATCCCTGTCGCGCAACTCACATAGTTTTAATAACATTTAATAACATCATATTTGTCCCAAATCATTAACGATTAAAGGTGGAGTCCACGATGTTTGAAAAACGCGTTGGAAAAGGAGACGGGCCGACTACCAAAACACACTTATAGCCAATCAAATCAAATCAAATGCCGGGTTGCGTATGTGTGGGGCGGGTCTATCAACAGAAGGTCCAGATTCTATTGGGGTAGGGGCGTGTTTGTTTAGGTGATTTCAAATATTAACATTGGCTTTCAAACATCATGGACTCCGCCTTTAACATAGGCTGCTAACTCATATTTTGCATCTTGAAGTAGACACTATCTAAATAAGCTATTTAATGTGTACGTCTGGTGTACGATTCCCTGCGGGTTTTCCTACACGGGGTGTGTCGCTTCTCGTCCGGTGTGAGACCCTCTTTAATGTGGTTTGCTGGGCTACCAGTATGGTCAGTCTGGTTTATTTAGATGGTTACACCAGTATAATGTCAATTTCTTAGACTGGCTTTCATCAGTAGGGTTAGCTAAAGGTTATTAGATTTAGGTTTCTTGGCTGGTTTCTAGGTTTGTCATGTTTACACTTGAATTTAGAGTTTAAATATTCAGATATGAGTTGATGTGTTCAGGTTAATCAGAAAATTGACATTTTTACTTTCTTTTGCTTCAAAAGTAGATCATTTAGACAGCACTGGTCACAATTGCTTCCTGAAGGTAGATTCACATTATAAGTGATTCTGTCGCTGTGTGTCGCTTGTCTCTTTCAATGAGGTTGTTAGGAAGCGTTTCTAAATCCGGTTGTCATAAACAAACGAGTACTGTCCACTTCTGTTGAGAGACGGATGATGTGAACTCCACTGCTTTGTTCGCATTGGTAGTCGGTCCCGAAAGTCACTCATAATTTTCATAAAGTTAAACTTTTCTCAACTTTGTCATGCGACTGGGCACGCCGAATCTGGTTGTCAATGGTCACTGTTGCCAGATGTTGGCAAGCTTTCACTGAAATCAATGAGATTGCATTGCTCTGCTACTGCTAGTCACTGCTCGATTTATTCAACAACGTGCTAGGCCAAGGGTCAAACAGAAATTGCATGTTGCATTAGTTGTACATTAATGAAATTGTGTCGTTTTTAAATTTTGACATCCCTAAAAAACACATCAGAGAAATGAGCCAAGACTTTGAGTTTAGACTTCTTGTCTGTCTAAGCAACATCCAAACAGATTCATTTACAGAAACCTTTTCTTGGTTTCAATTTGCACTTTTATTCAGACTTTTGGAATTGAACCAATGATCTTTACTCCATGTTAATGTAATGCACTACATATCTGTATTTAACAACTACTAGTCAGTTGTGTCAGTCTGAAAACTAAACACAGTGTTTGTTTGTTTTTCAGAAAAATGATTAAAAGTCTGAGTGGATTCTTTCTGACTCGAGGTTTGGGCTTTGCAGTTCAGTCAATCCGATTGAAGTATCCAGATTAATGTGAGATAATCTGCAGACAGTCAGTGAGTTTATGATTAATGTCTCTCTGTTTCATCTCTCTGGATCTATAGCAGGAGTTCTGTCAGTACATTACACCGAGTACTAATGGTTTTCCTGATAGAGATGTTTATAAATCGTGATGTAACGTCAACTCTTGCGCTGTGATCTCAGATCAGATGTTAGTAGGGATGGATGCTGTATTCAGTAGTTGTAGTGATTTTTTTGGTCTATATCAAATTGAGCAAAAACATTTTTATTGGCTGTGGAGATTTGGGCTTTAACGTTGTGTGTGCGCTCAGACTAGTTTCATGATTTGTGAGTGAGCGTGTTTACTGAAGCGACTCTACAGAACGACATTGTGTCATTAGCAGGTGATAAAGTGTCTGGGTTCGAGTTTGTGATCCCTTTTCAATGTGAAGTCTTCCCCATGACCTTTCACCTCTACGGGTCATCCTCACACTTTGACCTTCTCGTTCATAAATTCTTTGTCACCTTGGAGAATTCGGTCCTGTTCTCTGATTGGCCGAAAAGCGTTTTTACTTGTACTTATCATTACAGTGTTTTCTTTGACCACTGCAAGTATAGCAACCCTTCTGTTGTTAGGGTCGATGTACTAAAATACGTAAAAGGAATATTGTCTCCACTTAAACAAAAAGATCTCAATGTTTGCCACTGTTTACAATAATATTAGAAGTTTCTTGTCTTTTTCATGTGACGACTTATTTGAATGAAATGGACTTATATAGATTTAGTTTGTGTATGTGTTTAGGGCTGTCATGATTAATCGTGTGTCCCATTAAAAATGCCTGTCTGAAATCGATTCTAAATCGCAAGGCTGCGATTCTATGTTTCATGCACAGCTTGTGCGTGTACTATGGCATTTTGTCAGTAGGAAGTCCTTATCAATCTAAAATCAATTTAATTCAATTTTATTTATATAGCGCTTTTCACAATAGTTAATTGTTTCAGAACAGCTTTACATTAATAGATGTATGAAACAGAGGAAAACGAGCATAGTAATAATGTAACGTATACAGTAAAGTAGTAAGTTAAACCAAAGGTGGCGGACTCTCCAGAGGATGAATAAACCCCCTAGGAGAAAAACCCTCCTAGCTAGTCCAGGGGGAAAACTCCTAGGAGGGAAAAAACCCTTGAGAGAGATACATATATACAGGGAGTGCAGAATTATTAGGCAAGTTGTATTTTTGAGGATAACTTCTGTTATTGTACAACTACAGTGCTCTTGGTCAATTCAAAATGTTAACAAACCCTCAAACCTGAACATTTAAGTAGTAAAAGTGAAATTTTGGCTTTCTTAAGAGAATATTTCTATGTACATCATTATTAGGCAACTATTAGTGTGCAGAATTATTAGGCAACTAAATGAAAAACAAAGATTTTACCATCTCACTTGTTTTTTTCACCTGTTAAAGTGAGAATAATAAACAAACTCTACATTTACAAAAAATATAATAATAAAACAATAAAAAATAAATATATAAACTCAGTGACCAATATAGGCACCCTTCTTTTCGATAACAGTCACAAGCCTTCCATTCACAGATTCAGTCAGTTTCTTGATCTGGTCTGAACCAACATTTTGTGCAGCCACAACCACATCCTCCCAGACACTGTTCAGAGAGGTGTACGGTTTACCTTCACTGTAAATGTCCTGCTTAAGAAGGGATCAAAAGGTCTCAATAGGGTTTAAGTCAGGTGAAGAAGGGGCCATGTCATTAGTTTTTCACCTTTAAAAGCCCGAATACACTGCACGATTTTTTGTCCTCTTATACGATCATTAGCTTATCAAACTGTGCGACATGTATCGTTTAAACTCGGGTACGAGAGGCATGTAGACTGTACGATGATGACACGGAAGCTTCGGCGGCTGCGTCACACGTTGCGCAACGTCACCAGCATGCGCTCGTGGTAAACAAATACCGGCGCGCAGGTCGTAGCAGCAAACACACTGTGCGGTGATCATGCCAAATTTCTGACACTGCCAGAAAACTATCGTAGGCTATCTTTGGACGCAAGACCGGGAAAACGGCCGTCTTTGAACCTTTCTCACTGTACGACATAGGACCACCGATGGAGAGCCACGATCACAGAAATCGCGACGATAGTTTCACGATGGCAATCTTTCGTCTGGGACAGCCAATTGTCGTGCAGTGTATCCCGGGCTTAAGGCCTTTACTGGCCAGCCACTCAGTTGAGTACTTTGATGCATGTGCTGAAGCGTTGTCTTGCATAAAAAAGTCTTATTGAAAGATGCAGATTTTTTCCTGTACCACTGCTTGAAGAAAGTGTCTTCTAAAAATTGGCAGTAGGTCTAAGAGTTGTTTTTTATTTCCATTTTCAACCCAAAAAGGTCCAACAAGCTCATGTTTAATAATACCTGTCTGTGCCTGCCTGCCTGTAATGTAGAAGACACTTTCTTCAAGCAGTGGTACAGGAAAAAGTTTGCATCTTTCAAGAAGACTGATTATTTTGTAAGACAACGCTCCATCACATACATCACACTTGCACACTTGCACTCCACTGCATGGCTGGCCAGCAAAGGCCCCAGAGATGAAAAACCAGTGCCACGGCCCCCTCTTCACCTGACTCAAACCCCATTGAGAACTTTTGAGGCCTTCTTAAGCAGGACATTTACATTGAAGGTAAACAGTACACCTCTCTGAACAGTGTCTGGGAGGCTTTGGTTGCGTCTGCACAAAATGTTGGTTCAGACCAGATCAAGAAACTGACTGAATCCGTGTATGGAAGGCTTGTGACTGTTATTGAAAAGAAGGGTGGCTATATTGGTCACTGAGTCTATATATTTTTTTATTTTTTATTGTTTTATTAATTTTTTTTGTAAATGTAGAGTTTGTTTATTATTCTCAGTTTAACAGTTGAAAAAAAAAACAAGTGAGATGGTAAAATCTTTGTTTTTCATTTAGTTGCCTAATAATTCTGCACACTAATAGTTGCCTAATAATGATGTACATAGAAATATTCCCTTAATAAAGCCAAAATTTCACTTTTACTACTTAAATGTTCAGGTTTGAGGGTTTGTTAACATTTTGAATTGACCAAGAGCACTGTAGTTGTACAATAACAAAAGTAATCCTCAAAAATACAACTTGCCTAATAATTCTGCACTCCCTGTATTTATATATATAAATACTATTGGGGTATGTGAACGGCTAAGCGAATTAAACTGATTCCACCGGTGGTCGCTGGTCAGGCATCGGCTGGGCATCACGTAGAAGGACGGTCAGTAGATCAGCGGTGTGATGACCTTTACAGTTGCAGGAACTGGGTCTGTATGTCTCATTGTTCTCAGGGTCGAGGAAGAGACAGGGAGAGAGAAACAATATCCTATTAGCGTAGGGGCTGTTCACATGTAATGCAAGTGTCATACAGTATAGTGGTTTAAGTCAGCTCGGTTCCAGACTGGCTAACTATTGCAGCATAAGTATATTACCCAGTGTGAGGTATGTGAGTGCTTTGTTCTAGACAAACTCACTATAGCGGGATAAGTACATTTACTGGACATTTTATGTGAATGCTTTGTTAAAGAAGAATGTCTTAAGTTTAGCTTTAAATTGATCGACTGTGTCTGATACTCGAACATTATTTGGTAAATCATTCCAGAGCTTAGGGGCTAAGTAGGAGAAGGATCTACCACCTTTAGACACTTTTGATATTCTAGGGGTAATTAAGTGACTAGAATTTTGTGAGCGCAGTTTACGTGGTGGATTGTAATTCTGATAGTAGTTCTTTAATATACGAGGGCGCTAGGCCATTTAAGGCTTTGTAGGTAGTTAGTAATATTTTAAATTGTATGCGATATTTAACTGGTAGCCAATGTAAAGATGCCAGAATTGGACTGATGTGGTCATACTTTTTTGATCGAGTAAGCACTTTTGCGGCGGCGTTTTGAACCAGCTGTAACTTATTTACTTGATTTGCGTGACATTCCCCCGAGTAACGAATTACAATAGTCTATTCTAGAGGTCATAAAAGGGTGGATACTGGATAAGCTTTTCTGCATCTGATGCAGACAGCATATGGCGTATTTTTGAGATATTTCTAAGATGGAAGAATGCTGTGCGGCAGACGTTGGAGATATGGCTATCGAAAGATAGATTGCTGTCGAACATCACCCCTAAATTCTTAAAAGTGGAAGATGGCACTACCGTGCAGCCATCTATGGGCAACTTGTAATCTGATATATTATGTTTGGAGCGATTTGGTTCAATAATAAGTATCTCTGTCTTATTGGAGTTTAGCATAAGAAAGTTATGTGCCATCCAGTCTCTAATATCACTAATGCATTATGAGTCGGAGTCGTTTATAACGTGCATTTAAAAAAACAACACTTGTTAAATAAAAATCATTCAAAATATTTGTATTATCATGGAAATACCTCAAACAATTTGAAGAACAGCGATATAAATATATTCCTGTAGACATTTGCTGGAATAGCGTTTGTTATAAATATGCTACTACTTCTGTGGCACAAAGGGAGTTTCTGCACAAGAGCGCCTCCTAGCTTTTGGATGTGCTGGAATTTCACCGTAATTCATTAAAATTAATTAATTGAGAAACACGCATTTGCACGGTTAATTGTTACAGTCCTAGTATGCATGTTGTTTGAGTTTTCTGCACTGCGGGTTGCTGACTCCATCGCCTTGTATGTCCAGTTTTGGTTTTTACGACACATACAGAACATCTGTGACGTTTTCTGATCTAGCAAGTGTCTCTACTGTCATCTCTGTACCCAGACAAACTAATTCAACTTTAAAAACATAACTCGCCTTGTTAAACAACCAAATAACTTTAAAGACATATGATGAAAATCTGACTTTTTAAGTGTAAGTGCTTTAATTGGGTCCCCAGTGCTTCTATCAACCTAGAAAATGTAAAAAAGTTCAAACTAATAACTTAGTTTTGGTAAAAAATTCTGTGCAAGCTTGTGAAAAATAGATCATTCAGATTTTGCCTGTTTTGTAACAGGTAGCGAGTCTTACTATAATAATACCACCCATTAATCTGCACTATTCAACCACGACACATTTAGTGCAGAGAGAAAGATTTTTTGAAAGAAAGTTTTTTGATAGCACAATTGGGTTTCAATTGAACAAACCACCATCTTTGTGCCCAGTGTTTGCATTTCGTCAGCTCATTTGCATTTTAAAGGACACACCCCAAATCCAAATATTTAAATAAGGTAAAATAATTTGATTCGACTCAAAATGTCTTGTTGAATGAGATAAATCATGCATTCCTTTATTAAACTAAAACACTTTTTAGTCAAGCTAAACACATTGCATATCAAGCATTTATAACATATCTCATCTGTGCATTAATGGCTGTTATGTTAAATAAAGTTGATTAATTAAAGTTGTTGCCGCCTCTCGCACACTGGCAGTCCAAATTTTTTTAGGGTTTATAGGGAATATACTTACAGGCCCTGGAAAGTTTTTGAAAAATATACATACATAGATACAGGTCATTGAAAGTGCTTGAATCTATTTTATGCAAGAATTGTCCTGGAAAAAAAATCCATATTATTCCCTGTGTAGTGTAGGATAATATCATAAAAATTCTAGACTTTTTAAGCACACGTGCTAAACTGCTTTAAATGCTTATATCTTCTGTATGTGAATGTTGATTCATACCAAAATGCTTTTTTGCATAGTTGTGTTTGACACATGAAAACGTCTCGGGTTATGTATGTAACTGTTGTTCCCTGAGAAGTGAACGAGACGCTGCGTCTCTCTTGCCATACTTCCTGCGTCCCTGTAACGCCGTCTTTGGAAATATTTCAGATAGTGATATACTTCCTGACTCCTGCATCACCCTGTCTTTGTCGTTAAGCTTCATCATTGGTTGAATTTGATATACACATTCAGACGCACTTACATCTGGAGGCGTCCCCAAAGTGTCACCGCAGTGATGCAGCGCAAGTTCCCTCAAAAGTGAACTGTAACAATGTATCTTGAAAGGTAACACAATGTAACCTTGCTCTCACTTGAAATGTGTCCCCACATTTAGTCCTTGAAGTTGAGGGTATTGGACCTGGAAAGTCCTTGAAAGGTCCTTGAATTTGAAGTTAACTAAAGTGTGGAAATCCTGTACTTACTTTAAGTTTACGTATTTATCTGTGTTTAAACAAAATGAGTGTTAAAAGTGAACTGGCTGATGGACTGAATCTGTCACACTCCATCACAGACAGACAGACAGACAGACAGACAGGTGAAAGGTGATGATTACGGTGAAAGCTGAGCTGATGTGCTTATTAAAAACTGTCCACATCCTATTCACCATCTGCTGCTGGGATTTACCTGTAAAACTGCTCATAAAGCCAGACAAATATTTGTGTGTATCTGTGTGGGATGTAAAAGCTTATTTGATTACATGAGACATTTCCCAAATCTGTTTCCCAGCCTAACAGTAACTCCCGGTGCGGGACCGTTAACATGTTCAAGATGATAAAACATTTAGTGTTTCTGTCTCCAGTTTGTTTTACAGCTTCAGCACCTCAGCCAAACCAAACTCTTTAAATATAATGATTATCTCTCTCAGAACGGAGGGGGTTGGGAGATCTGTTCTCAGATCAGATCGGTTTCTTTCTTCTTGCATGCCACAGTTATTACAGCAAAGCTTACTTTAACTTAATGAAACATTACTGTGAATTAAAGAGGGAGCGAGTGGAGAGAGAGAGAGACTGCAGCCAGACACTGAACGTCTCCAGCGATGTGAATGGTGAAGTAATTGGCAGCATCTCTTCTGTGTTTGGTGTCTGACTGTGCATGTAATTGGCCTTTTTATGCTCTGCGGTTCTTTTGTTAGAACGCTCAGATGTTGAAGAAAATATTACAACTCATTTATCTCCTGTAGTCTGCTGCTTTCAGTCCTGATTTCATTTGAAAACACGCCTCTTGTTTGCCTGCGGTTTTGGACATCTGGTTTGCTGAAATGTGCTTTAGACCATATAAAGCTGGATCAGCACAAATGTACAAGATCATTTAACAATCTTTAATCATCATTAATGTTTTCTTATCCTCTGATCTCTGGAGGTCCACGTGTGTAATGGAAACTTTGCATGCAGTGTACACTAAATCTGTTGAGGTGCTCCTCTTTAATTCAAATCTTTGAGTTTTGTCTTTCAGGAGTGCCATCTATTTATTTTGTATTTGTGTGTGTGTGTAAATGATTTTAATTCAGTAATGACATTATTATAGTCTGATTGTGTCTCATTTGTGTGTTTGACAGATCAAGAGCTCTAAATGTGAGACGGAGATTCAGGCTTTAACACTGAAGAGTTTGTTGTACCTGGAGCGTTACATGTACTTGATCCTCTTCAACACATACCTGCATCTGGAGAAGAGAGACTCGTGGCAGCGCTCCTTCAGCGACTGGATGATACAGGTGACGTCAGATAAATGCTAATGCTGCGTACACACCAAAAGTGAAGCATCACGTTCCTCGCTCTAGATTACTTGCGGGATTTAACTTCGTGGCATGCGAATTTTTGCAACAATTGCGCCACCCAATTTGCATCATTCGCATGGCCCCATGCAAATTCACGTTTATTGGTGTCTTTACATGTAATGTACTCGCACAAATTGATGAATTCGCGTTTGGTGTGTACGCCCCATAACAGCCGTTTTGTTCTGAAACTGCTAGGAATGTGTGAACAGCCACTACGGTTTGTTACCATCCCTAACTAAAGTCATCATGAAACATCAGTGAGGTTTCAAGGTTACGATCAGGGGTTTTCAAACTCTGGGATAAAGTAGGTCATGTAAAGTTGCTTGGTAACTCTTTACTTGAAGTGGTGTGCATAAGACTTACATGATACCTTCATAATCATGACATGACACGTGTTATAAACATGAAGGAGATTTTATGCACGTTTATTACAACTTTCATTGAGTGTCATTCGTTTAGTTGTGTAGTTTTTTATGCAGGGATGGCATTGTTTGAGATGTCTTTGTTATGACAACTTGACATAACTAAAAAAAACATAACTGACCACTTTTTACCTGTGGTACAAATATAATTTGTCATTTAAATGTCATTAAGTGTTAGTGCTCTGTCATATAGTTTTATACCAGCGTCATGAATATTCTTCAGTTCATAATGTTTTTTTTTAAGTTTCCTCCAGGTGTTTAAGAAATAAAATCCAATAATCCAATAATAATAATAATTAAAATTGATAAAATTGTATTTTATTACATTTGGAGGCCAGTTCACCTAAATAAAAATAAAAACTGTACAATAATGGGTTGTGCCATGCAGCGTTGGGTCCAAATAGCTGCAAAAACAGTTAATTACATTAAATAAATTACATTTCTTTGTTAGTTTTTTATTCTATGTCATAAATGTTTAAGTTCTGTTAGTAGTGAGTTATTTATGTATTGTGCTCATATATAAAGTTAATTATAATTTTGAAATGTCTCTTGCATTTTGTTTAAAATTATTTGAAATAGTATTAACACTTATTGACATTTCAATGACGAATTATATTTGTACCACTGTAGTTGAGGTCAAGAAAAATATTCATGATGTTGTTATAAAACTATTTGACAAAGTATTAACACTTAATGACATTTAAATTACAATTTAATGTTATGTTAACCCATAAAGCTAGGTTCAGGGTTTCCCGCAGCATATTTCAGTTAAGGCGGCCCGCCTAAGCTTGGAAACCCTACCGCCTTAACTAGCTCGTCCAAAAAAAAAAATGCTGCACAAAAGGTTGTCAAGTGCATCTCAGAGAATAATGCGTTGGACGCGCGCCACACGGCCGAAATGAGAAAGACGTGGTCCGGACCGTCACTGTCTGGAGGATAACTAGCCAGTTGATAAAATATCTCAGAGAATAGCGCAGACACGCTTCACACCGGGAGTGTGCACACACACCATACGGCTGAAATGAGATAAGACTTGGTCCGTCATCTTGAGGATAGCCAGTTGATAAAACGCGTGTCCGTGAGAACTGTAAGTGGACTTATTTTTTGGGTTTATTAAAGCCTTTTTTTGTATTAGTCTACAGTTCTTGCAAATTTAAAGTAAGTTAGCTGGTGATTTTGTTGTTTGAGCAACCTGCTAGCTAGGTTTCACGTGCCTGTTGATTCGATATAATTGTTGAGCGCTCTTGCTCACTTTATGCATGTGCATTATTTACATGCTGCAGTTACACTCCTTTAAGATAATGTAATTAATAGTGGGAAATAATCTGTTTTTACCATCTATCATCGTTCGCCGACGTTCTACAACATCTGCTTTAGTTTGTGTTTATTAACACTTTAGTTTCCCTTCATCACGCAGCTATTCCTGTTAGAGGTAAAAACAATAAATTCATTAATAATCAAGTATGTGTTCATTTTCTGTCATAGTTTCTTCAAAATTAAGTTTAATTTGAGTGTTTTCAAAATAAATATTTTATTTATTTATTTTATTAAAATATTTTAATTTTCATCATGATGCATACACCCCGCCCCTTTGATTGCCACACCCTTGGCCACGCCCACCCGCCCAATCCTACCACCTTAACTAACACATTTTCTAGGTAGTTTCTTAAGTTTGATCATTATTCTGCTATGTCATGTTTATGACAGATTTATGACAAGTTATGATGTATTGGTTTATGTGTCAAGTTGTCATAACAAAGACATCTCAAACAATGTCATCTCTCCATTAAAACTGACATAATTGAACAAATGACGCTTAATGGCGGTTGTCATAAATGTGCATGGAATCTCCTTCATGTTTGTGGCACGTGTCATGTCATGATTGTGAAGGTGTCATGTCAGTACGCACACCTCTTCAAGTAAAGTGTTACCAGTTGCTTTGCTATTGTGGTGAATGACACAAAAACAGTTTAGTCCAATTAATGACTAGCAATGACAATGATTTTAATAATAATAATTATAAAAGAGGTAAAATGTGTATTTCATGCAGGGTTCCCACGGGTTATGAAATTTCTGGAATATCGTGGAATTTTAAAATGTCTATTCCAGACATTCCTGATAAGAATGAATAAATGTGTTTTTATATGAAGTCATGGAATATCAGGCATTTTTGTTTGTGACTTTTGGCCGTTTATTAGCATTGTTGACTCATTTCAGGCATTTATGCTAAATTTGATAAACTCACGGTGTACACTACATTATCCAGACTCACGGCATCCTGGACATCGATCATGGAAATTCAGGTTTTTGTCAGTGAAAGTCAGGGAATTTAACATTTGGCTTGGATTGGGAACCCTGTCATTTTAAATTTAAAATATGTTGGTCGACTATACCTATTTGAGTGGGTCGCAAAATGAAAAAGTTTGGGAACCACTGGTTTAGAAGAGTCTGTGATGTGACACATTTTAGGACAAATAAAAAAATGTATGTTCAGTATCTCAAACATTCATGTGTGTCATTTACTAAGACGTTCATCTAAACTGTTCCCAACATTTGTGTTTTTTAAGCTGCGGGTCTTTTTTCATTTAGACGTTTTCTCTGTTGTGTATGAGTTTATATTAGCATTATTAAAGGTCTTGTAAGGTCTCATGTAGAGAGGTTTAGCTGTGGTTAATGATCAAGTCTGGAATTTACTGCCATTCCAAACAAGTGACTGTTGCCCCCCTGCACCCAATATTGTGGCTTCTCCTGCACGAGTTACTGGAAACTTCTGCACACAGAATACAAGATTGAACTCCTGAATGTGAACTGTGGGATGTAGAAGTAGAAATAGATTTAGATTGAGATAACTCCGTCTATGTAAAAGTGTTTTTCTATAAGTCCTTTGTGTGTTGAGCTGGAGTTAAAGGTCACCTGTAGGGTCTCTCTCTCTATATATGTTATACAACACATCTAGATCATGCTGAGGTTGTTTAAGGCTTCAGAGCTCAGTGTGAGGTTGTGTAGATGTTTGTTTATAAGAGCTGTTCGATTCATGCCAGAAGCATCATTGAGTTTTAAATGATGAGCAGTGATGAACATGAGCCTGATAACCTCAGATGACTGATGGGATGGCAGGGACACAATCGAACCTAAAACCATTGCATTGCTTATGTCATGATCAACCAATTGAACATCTATCTCTCTCTCTCTCTCTCTCTCTCTCTCTCTCTCTCTCTCTCTCTCTCTCTCTCTCTCTCTCTCTCTCTCTCTCTCTCTCTCTCTCTCTCTCTCTCTCTCTCTCTCTCTCTCTCTCTCTCTCTCTCTCTCTTCATTGACAGTCTGTTTGATGAGGTGATTTATGGTCAGTAATATTGTGTGTTTGTCAGGAGATTTCTCTTCCTAAAGAAGAGCAGACGTTGATAGATGGATCTTTGCTCACATAAAGTCTGTGTGCCTACACTGCAGATCTGTTTGTGTGTGTGTGTGTGTGTGTGTGTGTGTTCTGTCCTTGTTGTGTCAGGTTTGTGTTTTCCTTCTGAGGAATCTGTGTTAAAGGATTCACATCTGAATCAGTGATGGTTTGTATTGTAAATATTTGTTATTAAATTTCCAATCAGACTATTGAAGCTCGGCTGTAAATAAATATAAACTCGATAAACCGCTACAAAATGACTTTTAAAAGATATTTTACAGCGAGATTATTATAAGTAATAAGTAGGGTTGGCCATCTTTCTAATGTATCGATTCCGATACCAAATTTGGTTCCGCTTATCCAATCCAATTCCTAACGATATTTGGTTTCAATTCCAACTGGGGTGAAATGCAATAAAATTCAAGTCTTTATAGATCTAAAATACTTATTTTGTGCCATTACGACTTACAGCTGATCACAAAAAGGAGTCTGTAAACTTTTAAACAAACGTGGCTAGGCTAGCTCAAAATAATTTTAAATAATTTTCCCTTGTAACATATAACCTACCTAAATGATGCTGACTCAACAACAGAAAATGCATGCAGCCCTTTCACTATAAATGTTGTGATCAATCTGTTACACAGTTTTTTCCTGTGTGAGTCTTCTTTTCGAAGCAAGGAAGAAGGGGGTCTCACATATAGCATGTGCCGGCTACTGTCAGCGGAGGCTAATAAAAAGCACTCGGCAGAGTTGGCACTCAGGATGGGGCAATGCATCATAAATTAGTTTGTCACAATAATTACACTTAGCTGTCTTTTTGCAAAGTGGGCTTATGGGTCCGATTTGGTCTTATGGATTCAATTCCGTCTTATGGATACGATTCTGTAGGGATGGGCGATATGGCCTAAAATCCATATTGCGTTATACATTGCAGCCTCTTGCGATAGCGATATGTATTGCAATATAATAATTTCAATAGACTCGTTTCGGAACAGGTTATATAGACCCTTACAAAAGCCAAACTGCTAAAAAAGTAAGTAAAAGTAAACAGTCATGGCCAGATTAGTCTTGCAGGGGTGTCCAGATTTTTTGTGTGGTGATCTACTTTTAAAATGATAAAGCCGACAAGATCTATCTGCTAAAAAACACAGTTAATTATTTTTATAACACTAAACACTTTAAATGCTTGTGGGGACTATACTGCATATATATATATATATATATATATATATATATGAAGAGTTTGGTTCCAAAACGCAATAAACGCCATTTTTGAAAAAAATGAGTTACTGCCAGAATCAGTATTATATCAGGTCAGTATTATAAAGTAAATTCTTAATTTTATGCAAAATCCAATTTCCGCAGTGTTATTCTGTCATCTTTTCTCCCTTTTTTCCCTAAATGCAATAAACGCCACTCCCCCTTTTCTACAGAATGCCATAAATCCACTCCTCCACAGATTACAGCGCACCATTCACGCAATGTAAACAAAGAATGGCGGCGCGCTGAGTACACG